>NC_071265.1:4460000-4477500 GCF_023375685.1 Ictalurus furcatus | reverse complement strand
TGATTTGTATATTGTGTATGTGTGCACAGTGATCTTCGGTATTAGAAATGTGCTATAGAACTAGAATGCATTATTTATTATTATTATTATTATTATTATTATTATTATTATTATTATTATCATGTTACAGAGAGACTGGATTGTGTAACCTCCTCTGTCCTGAAGACTCTCCTGTGGTGGAAAACTCACTGACTGTTACAAAGCTCTGACACTGGAGACTCCTTCCATAAATATTACTCATTTATTATTATTATTATTATTATTATTATTATTATTATTATTATTATTATTATTATGTGTTGTAGATTATGAGAGTATTCACCATACAGAAGCGATAATATATTAGAATGAGTGCATTAATATAAACCTGGGATTTGAATTACAGCAGGAGCTATTGTCAGAACTGCTGTTACAGAAGATTTATCAACATCTCCTGACCAATCAGAATCGAGAATTCTACAGTGCTGCGGTGTACTAAAAATGTAATACCTATAAATGATGTTTGCTGTTGCGAAAACTATGAACGATTTATTTTTTAGCTTGCATATTGACTGTTTTTTTTGTAAGAGAATGCAGGACCTTTTCTCCTTATAGCGTATATTTACTAGAAGCACTGATTCATGTGACCACACCCTCATTATTAGTTATATATGATGAAGAAATGATAGATTTGGGATGTTTCTTTTGTACTGCTATAAAATGTAAATGGTTGAAACGGGACAGTCGTTTCATAAGTGAGCGTTAATTAGCGGAAGTTAGGAAGAGACAGTCGTGTAGTTGATGTTGCATTTGGTGCTGCTCTAATGAAGTCAGCTCAGCGTAATGGCTCCCGTTTCTCCCCTTTAAAGTGTTTTTCAGTTTCTTATGTCGGTGTAAAGAGGGAACGTAGCTTAGAGGGACTTCCAGGTGGCATCTGGTGCCCGCTGCTCTGCCAGCAACTCATCACCCAGATGGCGCTTCTAAGCTGCCTAATTATTTTCAATACAAAACTCTGAAAGTGCGACGCACCAGGATCCGGTTTCCCCACATCTGACCTGAAGGTTGTGTCTCAAATTATAGTGTCCTTACTACAACATCAGCCACTGTGAGGCTCTGTCCCAAATTATAGTGTCCTTACTACAACATCAGCCAGTGTGAGGCTCTGTCCCAAATTATACTGTCCTTACTACAACATCAGCCACTGTGAGGCTCTGTCCCAAATTATACTGTCCTTACTACAACATCAGCCACTGTGAGGCTCCGTCCCAAATTATACTGTCCTTACTACAACATCAGCCACTGTGAGGCTCCGTCCCAAATTATACTGTCCTTACTACAACATCAGCCACTGTGAGGCTCTGTCCCAAATTATACTGTCCTTACTACAACATCAGCCACTGTGAGGCTCTGTCCCAAATTATACTGTCCTTACTACAACATCAGACACTGTGAGGCTCTGTCCCAAATTATACTGTCCTTAATTCAACATCAGCCACTGTGAGGCTCTGTCCCAAATTATACTGTCCTTACTACAACATCAGCCACTGTGAGGCTCTGTCCCAAATTATACTGTCCTTACTACAACATCAGCCACTGTGAGGCTCCGTCCCAAATTATACTGTCCTTACTACAACATCAGCCACTGTGAGGCTCCGTCCCAAATTATACTGTCCTTACTACAACATCAGCCACTGTGAGGCTCTGTCCCAAATTATAGTGTCCTTACTACAACATCAGCCACTGTGAGGCTCTGTCCCAAATTATACTGTCCTTACTACAACATCAGCCACTGTGAGGTTCTGTCCCAAATTATAGTGTCCTTACTACAACATCAGCCACTGTGAAGCTCTGTCCCAAATTATACTGTCCTTAATTCAACATCAGCCACTGTGAGGTTCTGTCCCAAATTATAGTGTCCTTACTACAACATCAGCCACTGTGAAGCTCTGTCCCAAATTATACTGTCCTTACTACAACATCAGCCACTGTGAGGCTCTGTCCCAAATTATACTGTCCTTAATTCAACATCAGCCACTGTGAGGCTCTGTCCCAAATTATACTGTCCTTACTACAACATCAGCCACTGTGAAGCTCTGTCCCAAATTATACTGTCCTTACTACAACATCAGACACTGTGAAGCTCTGTCCCAAATTATACTGTCCTTAATTCAACATCAGCCACTGTGAGGCTCTGTCCCAAATTATACTGTCCTTACTACAACATCAGCCACTGTGAGGCTCTGTCCCAAATTATACTGTCCTTACTACAACATCAGCCACTGTGAGGTTCTGTCCCAAATTATAGTGTCCTTACTACAACATCAGCCACTGTGAGGCTCTGTCCCAAATTATACTGTCCTTACTACAACATCAGCCACTGTGAGGTTCTGTCCCAAATTATAGTGTCCTTACTACAACATCAGCCACTGTGAAGCTCTGTCCCAAATTATACTGTCCTTAATTCAACATCAGCCACTGTGAGGCTCTGTCCCAAATTATACTGTCCTTACTACAACATCAGCCACTGTGAGGCTCTGTCCCAAATTATACTGTCCTTACTACAACATCAGCCACTGTGAGGCTCTGTCCCAAATTATACTGTCCTTACTACAACATCAGCCACTGTGAGGCTCTGTCCCAAATTATACTGTCCTTACTACAACATCAGCCACTGTGAGGCTCCGTCCCAAATTATACTGTCCTTACTACAACATCAGCCACTGTGAGGCTCTGTCCCAAATTATACTGTCCTTACTACAACATCAGCCACTGTGAGGCTCTGTCCCAAATTATACTGTCCTTACTACAACATCAGCCACTGTGAGGCTCTGTCCCAAATTATACTGTCCTTACTACAACATCAGCCACTGTGAGGCTCTGTCCCAAATTATACTGTCCTTAATTCAACATCAGCCACTGTGAGGTTCTGTCCCAAATTATAGTGTCCTTACTACAACATCAGCCACTGTGAGCCTCTGTCCCAAATTATACTGTCCTTACTACAACATCAGACACTGTGAGGCTCTGTCCCAAATTATACTGTCCTTACTACAACATCAGCCACTGTGAGGCTCCGTCCCAAATTATACTGTCCTTACTACAACATCAGCCACTGTGAGGCTCCGTCCCAAATTATACTGTCCTTACTACAACATCAGCCACTGTGAGGCTCTGTCCCAAATTATACTGTCCTTAATTCAACATCAGCCACTGTGAGGCTCTGTCCCAAATTATACTGTCCTTACTACAACATCAGACACTGTGAGGCTCTGTCCCAAATTATACTGTCCTTACTACAACATCAGCCACTGTGAGGCTCTGTCCCAAATTATACTGTCCTTACTACAACATCAGCCACTGTGAGGCTCTGTCCCAAATTATACTGTCCTTACTACAACATCAGACACTGTGAGGCTCTGTCCCAAATTATACTGTCCTTAATTCAACATCAGCCACTGTGAGGCTCTGTCCCAAATTATACTGTCCTTACTACAACATCAGCCACTGTGAGGCTCTGTCCCAAATTATACTGTCCTTACTACAACATCAGCCACTGTGAGGCTCCGTCCCAAATTATACTGTCCTTACTACAACATCAGCCACTGTGAGGCTCCGTCCCAAATTATACTGTCCTTACTACAACATCAGCCACTGTGAGGTTCTGTCCCAAATTATACTGTCCTTACTACAACATCAGCCACTGTGAGGTTCTGTCCCAAATTATACTGTCCTTACTACAACATCAGACACTGTGAGGCTCTGTCCCAAATTATACTGTCCTTACTACAACATCAGCCACTGTGAGGTTCTGTCCCAAATTATACTGTCCTTACTACAACATCAGACACTGTGAGGCTCTGTCCCAAATTATACTTTCCTTACTACAACATCAGCCACTGTGAGGTTCTGTCCCAAATTATACTGTCCTTACTACAACATCAGCCACTGTGAGGCTCTGTCCCAAATTATACTGTCCTTACTACAACATCAGCCACTGTGAGGCTCTGTCCCAAATTATACTGTCCTTACTACAACATCAGCCACTGTGAGGCTCTGTCCCAAATTATACTGTCCTTAATTCAACATCAGCCACTGTGAGGTTCCGTCCCAAATTATACTGTCCTTACTACAACATCAGCCACTGTGAGGCTCTGTCCCAAATTATACTGTCCTTACTACAACATCAGCCACTGTGAGGCTCTGTCCCAAATTATACTGTCCTTACTACAACATCAGCCACTGTGAGGCTCTGTCCCAAATTATAGTGTCCTTACTACAACATCAGTGACTGTGAGGCTCTGTCCCAAATTATACTGTCCTTACTACAACATCAGCCACTGTGAGGCTCTGTCCCAAATTATACTGTCCTTAATTCAACATCAGCCACTGTGAGGTTCCGTCCCAAATTATACTGTCCTTACTACAACATCAGCCACTGTGAGGCTCTGTCCCAAATTATACTGTCCTTACTACAACATCAGCCACTGTGAGGCTCTGTCCCAAATTATAGTGTCCTTACTACAACATCAGTGACTGTGAGGCTCTGTCCCAAATTATACTGTCCTTACTACAACATCAGCCACTGTGAGGCTCTGTCCCAAATTATACTGTCCTTACTACAACATCAGCCACTGTGAGGTTCTGTCCCAAATTATAGTGTCCTTACTACAACATCAGCCACTGTGAGGCTCCGTCCCAAATTATACTGTCCTTACTACAACATCAGCCACTGTGAGGTTCTGTCCCAAATTATACTGTCCTTACTACAACATCAGCCACTGTGAGGCTCTGTCCCAAATTATACTGTCCTTACTACAACATCAGCCACTGTGAGGCTCTGTCCCAAATTATACTGTCCTTACTACAACATCAGCCACTGTGAGGCTCTGTCCCAAATTATACTGTCCTTAATTCAACATCAGCCACTGTGAGGTTCCGTCCCAAATTATACTGTCCTTACTACAACATCAGCCACTGTGAGGCTCTGTCCCAAATTATACTGTCCTTACTACAACATCAGCCACTGTGAGGCTCTGTCCCAAATTATACTGTCCTTACTACAACATCAGCCACTGTGAGGCTCTGTCCCAAATTATAGTGTCCTTACTACAACATCAGTGACTGTGAGGCTCTGTCCCAAATTATACTGTCCTTACTACAACATCAGCCACTGTGAGGCTCTGTCCCAAATTATACTGTCCTTAATTCAACATCAGCCACTGTGAGGCTCTGTCCCAAATTATACTGTCCTTACTACAACATCAGCCACTGTGAGGCTCTGTCCCAAATTATAGTGTCCTTACTACAACATCAGTGACTGTGAGGCTCTGTCCCAAATTATACTGTCCTTACTACAACATCAGCCACTGTGAGGCTCTGTCCCAATGTTTGAATGTTAACACAGTGTTTTTTCAGTGTATGGGGAAGCATGTGTATTACCCATAATGCACTGCACATGTACATAGATATTCTTTCTTTCTTTCTTTCTTTCTTTCTTCTCTATTTCTTACTTTTAACTCCTCTTCTCTCTACTTTTTGTTTATTTATTTATTTTTCAGCTTTGTTGCTTTTACTTTCTCTTCTTTACTCCTACTCCTCTTTCCTTTCTTTTTTCTTTCTCTTTCTTACTTTCACTTTCCATTTCTTTCTTTCTTTCTCTCACCCTACTATCCTTTCTTTCTTATTATTTTTCTTTCTTATTGTAACATGTTTCATTTTTTTTATTTCTCACTTTTTAACCATTTTCTTTCTTTCTTTCTTTCTTTAGTTGTTTTTTTTTATGTTCATTTCCCCTTTGTTTAAATATGCATGTATTTTTATGTTTTGTTTAGTTTTTTTTTTTTCCTTTATGGATTCTTTCTTTGCTTTGGTCACTCTTATTTTTCCCGTTTCTTCTTCCCGCACATTAGCAGTAGTGTTAGCAGCTCTTCCTCTTTACGCTCGGTCAATCGCTGCATCCTGGTGTTATTGCAGTAAACCTATAGAAGGATTAACATTACTAACAGAATAAACAGCAGATTTCAGATTTGCTTCACAGACATTAGGACGTTGAAAGCTCGGTAGAAAGCAATATTAAGCAGCGGAACACGTCCTTATGAACCCGTCCTTTAATTATACCAGATTGTCTAAGAATTGATATGGGTCATAAGGATATGAATATGATGTAGGAGAATGATATGAGCGGTCGGTGAAGGACATGAGTTGGTCAGCGTGTACAGGAAGAGTGTGTGGGCGTCATCGTGCCAGGAGAAGGAGTCAGTTATTATTACCACCACAACGACACATAATCAAGCTTGTCGAATCCGGTCAGAAACATTCGAGGGAATAAAAACACAGTCTCCATGGTTAATATCCACCATTTTGTGCTTTAGTGGTCAGCCTGTTATTGTGTCCAGTGAGACGCAGGCTGAATAATGAGCCAATAACGTGCAGGGCAGAGCGGAAACACCGCCTATCAACACGGGGCAATAAGACCCCAGTCCATCTCAACTTCCCTCCTGAGGCCACGCCGATGTCCAGCTCATAATCAGGGTCACTTACGGAGTCAGTGCGAAATGCTGGTTCAGGACGGAGGAGACGGCGTCCTGTCTGATCGTCCAGGTCTCACCCAGACTCCAACGGCATAAGTTAGGGCCAGAACAACCTGGATGAGCAGTAAATATCCCAATCGCTGGGTTATTATCCCTGCTCCGTGTGTGTGTGTGTGTGTGTGTGGTGATGAGATTGTATGATACGAGGTGTAGGTCTTCTGAATGAGACTTCCTGTCTGCTTTATGACACCCGTGACGACAGCCGTGCTCAGGTTTCTGTCTTCATGGAAGATGTTGCGCTCTGTCGTCGAGGAAGAATAAGCTGGTGATGTCAGAGAGGAGTCACGCTGTCACACACACTCATAACACACTCATCAGAAATACTCTCTTCAGGCATATGACCCGTGTGTTCAAAATAACACAGTCATCATTTTTTGATAAACTAAATGATAAACTAAAATTCTATACAATATTTTTTGTATTATCTGAGGAAGTAGAACTGCAGGATGCTTAATTAAAAAAAAAAAAAAAAAAAAAAAAGTACATTTGTTACACTTTATATATATTTGTATTATATTTTGGGGGAATGGAAATTGAATTCATAACTCTGCTTTTACAAACTGATTATACATTCAAAGTTTTTAAAGCTCTCATGTACATCAGTACATCACATACAACCAACATTCAGTATAGGAAAATATTGTTAATCATATTTGGTTCAATTATTTTAAAACAATTAATACAATTTACATGATCATTTATTCACTTAGCAGACGCTTTTATCCAAAGCGACTTACAGATGAGGAAATACAAGCAATTTATGAATGATATAAAATTGTTATATAATAAATACACTTTTATTTTACACGACATCTCTTTGATCTTTGAATATTTGTCTTTTAAAAGGGTAACATCTTTATATATGTCAGCATTGGTGTCATATACACCAGCAATCTGTTTTGTTTTTGGGTTGTTGTTGTTGTTTTTTTTTTTTTTTTACTTATATTTTATACAATGAATTTGAAACTAATTTGCTGATTTTTTTTTTTATATAATGAATATGTTTTATTTTACATTTTACATCCATTTGATTCCTTTTGTTATTTTAATAATTAATAATTGCTTATATTTAACATTATACGGTTCCAAATATAAAACACACACACACACACACACACACACACACACAACACACACACACACATAAGAGCAACTATCAACCTAACTTCAACAAATACTAAAAATATAATAAAATAAATAGAATAATAACACAATATACCAAATACAATATAAATATGTGAAAAACAAGTCATAGAAATGCAGTGTAGTAAAGTAGGGTATAAGTAGGGCAACTAAGTGACAGTAGATGCACAGTGGGCATGTGAAGTGAATGAACTGGACTAGATGATATTTAGGAATCTGAGAGCCTGCAGGTAAAATAATAATAATAATAATAATAATAATAATAATAATAATAATCTTACAAAAACAACTGTAGCCTATTTCACATCATTTATTAAAGTGTGCCTATTATGGTTTTTCAAATATTCCCTTTCATGTAGTGTGTTATATATTTAGCTGTTTGTGAATGTAAAAAAATCTGCAAAGACAGACAGAGTTACTGACTCCCAAAAGAAGGAACCGATTCCGAACAGCTGAATCGAGTCGTTAGTGATTCCAGACTTTACTTCCTGTACTAACCTACGTAGGTTTGTAACAAAAAACCCCGCCTCTTGTCTTCGTCGGCTGATCGCTAACAGACGGAGCTGAAACTCGTTATTGTAGTGGGCGTTTCCTTTTCGACACGCTGACAGCGATAGACCAATCACAACAGACTGGGACATCTGACCAATCAGAGCAGAGTACGCTCTCTGAAAGGAGGAGTTTAGAACGAATCCTTTAGAACGAATCATTTAACGAGTCGTTTGTGACACAGGGGGGAAAAAGGTAATGCTGTAATTTACATTATGAGCACGTTAAAGTGTATTTTGACTTCGGATGCATGTAAATCTATTGTATGAGACTTTTAAAACAAAATTAGGCACGTTTCAAAACCATTTTTGATTTGTGCGCTTAAAGAATTACTATAAGCTAGGATTTGAGTAACAGCACTGGCAATTAATGGGTTCTTTTGTTTCGTTTCCTCCCAGTGGTGTTGCTAAAAGTAACAATGCTCAGTGTAACACTACTGACTGTAGTACATAAATCTAACCAGCGCTAAACTGTAGCAGTGGCTTTTATAGCTTTGTGTTATTGACCATTTGGAGAAAAAAAAAAAAACAACATTTTAGAAATGACCTTATGTGAGTAATGTTAATGTCAGTGGTGTTACTTAAAACAGAAATTTCTCTTTATTATACATTTTTCTTCTGTTTTAAAAGAAGTTGCAACCTGCAGAGTTTTTGGTGGGGTTTATTTTTCCGGAAAACGCGATCGCGATCACACGAAATTGTTTCGCCTTTCACAATGATGTTTGGTGGTAAATGAGACATTTTAGCTGTGGGATCTGCGGGAATTCGCAAAAATTGCAAGATCCACAGAATATTGCGGATTTTGCTTGATTTTGAGGTCACCTCGGTGAACGCAATACCGCAAAATCCTGGAGGGACTGAAGAAAGCCACTCGTACAGTTTAGCAGATTTGCGTACTACTGTCAGTGGCGTTTCATCTCAGTAACACCACTGACAGGAACGTAAACACCAGATTCGACTACAAAGCACGTACGTTTGCTAAATGCTGAAAATGTCAATGTAAAATGTTTTAAAAACCCTAACCCTAACCCTAAATGGCTGGTTTCTATTTGTGTAACACCAGTGACTTACAATTACAGGACAATCAAATAATATAATTTCTTTCATTTCATTTGCATACATGTATTGTTTGTCTTAAACTAAAAACAATAGCTTAGCTTTGTGCCACATGGAGGATTTCCACATAGAGGCTTTGCATCTACATTACCTAAACACAAAGAATTTCAAATAGAAAAATAAAGAAGCAAATTGTTTTCACTGGTTACGGATCTGAGGGACTGAATTTGCCACGGTTGCTATAAACCCGGAAAGATCCGGCTCAATGAGACAGAATATAAGTAGCGCACACTACAGCACTTGATTCAAGCACTTGTTAAGATCCGCAGTTCCTCAAACGCTAAATCAGTTTCATTCCTCCTCGTGCTGACGCTAAGCTCCTGTAAAGGGACTGCATTAGCCTGTGTTCCTGTCAATCTTCAGGCATTTCCAGGAGATCAGTCTGTCTCCATCCTGCACACCGTCAATCAAACCTGTCTCACATGAAAGAGTGCGGGATCTGAGAGAGCAGTCTTTCTCCAGGCGAGATCGAGCTGTGCCTTTTTCAACAGCGGCCAGAAATATATATCGTGTCCTTTTCTAACAAGCAATAATAGGGCTGGAGTGGAGACCGAGCTTAGATACTTACTGCTGTATCACATGACTGTAATATTCATACTGAAATGATTTGGGAGGATAAAAAATAGGATTAGGAAAACTAGCTTGTGTTAACTAGCTATTAAATAAGGGAGGGTTAGAACAAGGGCTATCGTTGTGGCATGTTAGAGAAACATCAATATGTAGCTAGCTAATTATTTATTAAAAACTCTTAGCTGGTTGTCATGGAAGTAAGATCGGGTTTGCCTAAGAAGCTGTGAGGAAAATGTGCCTTTATTAGCCTGCTATTAATTAAGCTAGCTAGCTTCATCACCATAGATTAGCTAAACAGGTAGTGCTAGCTAACTCATAGCTTCGTAAAATAAGCTAGACAGATCTGTTAAATACATTTCCCTGGGTACCATGACCCTGAACTTAGCACTAGCTTGGTAATTAGCTTTCACCTAATCCTATAAAATAAAGTATTTATTAAAAGAAATAATAATAATGCATTAAACAAATCAGTGCCACACAGGAAAGTTATCGCTGCATTAGCTAAACATTATCTATGAAACCTAAACAGCTAGCTAAATTTTATTACCTAATATTAAGTAAATGAGCTAGCGTATAGAAAAGGCAGTGTCATCGATATACATTAGCTATGCGCATAAAGCTAGCTAACACAAAGTTTCACAAAATAGTGTTAAATAGAGCTAGCTGATTTGAGGCAGCTAAATAACAGAGTAGCTTGACAGGCAACCCTTATTATTATACCATAATATTAAAAGATTTACTAAAACTAGTTATTAAGACGATAGTGCTGCAGTGTGCTGAACTTTACCTATTAAACAACTTGCTGTTTTAAATAGCTAACTAGATGAAAGGTATCAGATATCGCTAGCTGCCTTTAGAGTGACTGAGCATAGCTACTGTAAATAGCTAGGTATATAATAAAACCTCATGGTGTAACAGCTGGCTTATCCAATACCCTAATACCTTAATTAATTACATTTGTTTAAGTCACTACCAGGCTAGCTAATAGCTTTAATCGATTGCATTAAATAATCTAGTAAATGTGCTGTTTGAAATAGCTAGCTGGCTAAAAGCTCCATAAAATAAGGTAGCTGTCATTAGAGTGACTATACAAAAATGACGAGTTATTTATTTCAAACTTACCAGAGCTAGCTAGTGAATGCCTTTAATAAATAAAGGTATTATTACCCTGAGAGGCTCTATTTTACAAGCAAAACTTTAGCTAAATGACCCAGATAGCTAACATAGCACCTTTATTTGGATCGGGACCTCAGTTCTTTTTAATGCCCTCAGTCTGTTGGACTGTATAAAGCGCATTTGGCCGATATGACTCCCACTTTTATGTTAATAAAGTCAAGACATCATTAAATGTGGAACCCACACTGTGCTGGATGTTAATCATTATCAGGTCATTGTTCTATCCCTACAGCTGTACTGAAGCAGAGCCCTGCACATCAGGAGCAATAAAACCATAAAACTCTGCTCATTTGTAAGTGCGCACTCCTGTCTCTGCGTCCCTCGCTCCCTAAAGAGTGTCTCCATCTGCTTTGGGGAGCATCGGGTGGCACACTGCAGCCGGAGTACGATGTGGCACGCTGTCACCCCATCCATGCGTTTGTGTTACTGTCCTCAGGGCAGCACGCTCGTCTCTGCAGGAAGAGAAACGAGGACAGACAGACTGAGAGACCTTAGTGTTAAAAGCTCTGCATCTTAAATATAAAGGTTTCGACATAAAACAGAACAGATAACGAAATGGAAAGGGACAGGGAGGTTTGTTGGTGGAGTGTTGAAGTAGATGGGTCATTACCCTAGACTTTTGTGGGACAGGATTACATGAATAACGAGATAGCCTCAGACAAAATTATGTCGAAAGGCTATCACAATTAGCGTATGCTATAGGCTACTGTGTAATATCATCCAGCATACAGTCTAGCAGCTTGTTTTCTGGGGTTTTAAATGTACATTTGTTCAATTTCTAGTCCTGTGGTCAGAAGATCAATCCCCAACAAGTCAAGCTGCCACTGTTGGGCCTGAACCCTATCTGCTCCAGGGGCATGGTATCAAGGCTGACCCTGCACTCTGACCCCAGCTTCTTAAGTGCCGATTGGCATTACCAAATCGTCTGTAGTGTGTAAATGTGCGTGATTGTGCCCTGCGATGGGTTGGAACCCCGTCCCGGGTGTCCCCCACCCCGTGCCCAGAGTTACCTGGGATAGGCTCCAGGCTCCCCTGCGACCCTGTGTAGGTTAAGCAGTATGGAAAATAGAAGGGAATGGATACGAAATAAGCAAAGCAATACAAATCAATATGAAATGGGCAAAATGGTACAATATAGGCCACGCGTGACAAACAAACCATTATGATACAGACAAAAAGATATAATGTGGTGCGGCAGCCAGGGAAAATTCTTCTCATGTTGAAATTTGGAACGATGTATACTTCTGAAATATCTGTTACAACCCTTGGCTTGTTATACACAGGAGGTAAGAGAAATGTTGGGATATTTAGACGGACACGGAGACGGGTTATATGTACCGGTAATTGTGTGGCCTGTGAGAGAGGCAGGCCAGAGGCAAGAGAACCAGCATGCACAGCACGAACCATTATACAGCTGGGATATACAGTATTTATAATCAGGATAACACACACACCAGGGAAAACAAGGGACAAGACCGAAGGAAAGAAAACAACAGAACAAACACATCTAACCTGCTCCAGGATCCCTGTGCTGTCCCTGTGAAAGGAAAAAAAAAAATCCTAACTGGCTTAATCTCGCCTAAACAAGCAAAATTCACCGGGTGGCTCTTGGCCGATTACCTGAGAACAACAAGCTATGTTCATCCATTATTTGGCAGAAATGGTCAGTATTAAATACTTGCCAGGTCAAAATATAGAACGCATGAATACTGTCAACTGTATCATTATTGTCCCCTTTAATGGGAATGTGGAAATTGATTGTACAAATAATATCGATTTCTTTTTAATTGCAGTTAGAGAAACTACTTACCTTTCCTGTAACAACAAGCATTCTCATATTAGGATCTTTCTTTTCAGTTTAAATAATAGTGTTTGTTTGGTTGGGGTTTTTTTTTTGTTTTTTTTTACAACAATTATTGACACCCCTAAAGAATATTTCAAATCAATTTAAACAAATAGTTTCACTGAAAGCAAATCAGTATTTGTGTTTGTCTTTGACTACATCCTGTATCTGTCAGGATGAATTCTGCTAAGAACCAGGATATTTCAACCCAAAACCTATTTGCCTCTGCCAGGAGGTTAATACAGTTCCACTTAAACACACTATTCTATCAAATTAGTTTATTTCAAAATGTGAACTTAAAGATGCAATTTACAGAAAAGTGTATGAAGTTGAGCGTGTGTATTTATGCGAAAATATTTTGGATGTAACAGATTTCATTACTTATTAGCTACATTATTCTTGTACAAGCCCAAATCCGAAAAAGTTGGGACAGTATGGAAAATGCGAATAAAAACAAAGAGGGGTGATTTGTAAATGTACTTTGATTTGTATTTCAACAAAAAAACGTATAAAGACAAGGTATTTGATGCTTTACCTAATCAACTGCATAGTTTTTTGAAGGAAAACGTTTATTATGAAATTGATGCATGCAATGCGTTCTAAAAAAGTTGGGACAGGGGATATTTAGGACTAATAGCGATGTGACGAGTTGAAATAAGAAGGTGATGTGAAACAGGTGAGGAAGTCTAATCAGAGTATATAAGGAGCCTCCAAAAAAAGGCCAAGTCCTTCAAGAGCAAGGATGGGTCGAGGCTCGCCGATCTGCAGATGCGTCAGTGAATAATGCAACACTTTGAGAACAACATTCCCCAAAGACAAATCGGGAGGATTTTGGGCGTTTCACCTTCTACACTGCACAATATAATTAAAAGATTCAAGGAATCCGGTCAAATCTCGGTACGTAAAGGGCGAGGCCGAAAACCACTGCTGAATGCGTGTGAACTCCGATCCTTCACACATCACTGTCTTAAAAACCGTCATGAGTCTGTAATGGAGATCCTGACATGGGCTCGGGAATACTTTGGTAACACTTTGTCAGTCAACACCATTCGCCGCTGCATCCACAGATGCGAGTTAAGGTTTTAATATGCAAAGCAGAAACTGTACATCAACACTGTCCAGAAGCTCCGCCCTCGGTCTCATCTGAGATGGACAGTAGCACAGTGGAATCGTGTTTTGTGGTCAGATGAGTCGACATTTCAAATAGTTTTTTAACAAAACAGCCATCATGTTCTCCGGGCCAAAGAGGAAAAGGACCATCCAAGCTGTTATCAGCGTCAGGTCCAAAAGCCAGCGTCTGTCATGGTATGTGGGCGGGTCAGTGCACATGGCATAGGTAATGCCCACATTTGTGAGGGCAGCGTTAATGCAAAAAGATATATACACATTTTGGAGCAACATATGCTGCAATCCAGAGCAGGACAACGCCAAACCACATTCTGCCCGGATTACAAGCGCCTGGTTGTGTAAGCAGAGAGTGCGGGTGCTAGCATGGCCTGACTGCAGTCCTGACCTGTCTCCCATTGAGAATGTGTAGCGCATTATGCAGCGCAAAATTAGGTAACGAAGGCCCTGTACAGTCGCGCAGCTGAAGAAATGCATAATGGATGAATGGGGGAAAATTCCGCTCGCTAAACTTAACCAGCTGGTGTCTTCACTGCTGAACTCAGGGAAGCCCAGACTTTTGGCATTTTTAAAGCTCTTCTCAAGACACACTTTTTAAAACTTGCGTTCGACTGCTGATGTCTTTTTAGATTGTTTTATAATTATTTTTATTATTAATGTTGTTGATTTTATGTACAGCACTTTGAGAAGCCTCTTTAAAGGCGCTTTATAAAATAAAGTTTATTATTATTATTATTATTATTATTATTATTATTCACTCAGCGTCCAAACGCTTAATGAAAGAAAAGGTTTTGTTACACAGCGCTAAACAGTCGACTGTCCCAACTTTTTCGGAGTGTCTTGAAGTCATCAGATTTGAAATGAGTGTATATTTTCAAAAAAGAAATTCAATTCACAAAGTAAAACATCAAACAACGTGTTAATAATGTGTTTTCGATATAGTACAGCGTGAAAGGAATTTTCAAATGACTCTTTTTTTTTTCTTTTTTTTTGGCATTTTCCATACTGTCCCAACTTTTACAGAATTATTCCTTAATATCTACCTTTAATTTTTCATGCAAACCATACTCTTCTCTTACATTCACATTCACATTCGCCTCTGCCAGGAGGTTAAGATTTGGCCTTAGATGGATCTCTTAATAAGATAATGACCCCTTTCATATGTCCAAATCAACACAGAAATGTTTGTGTGACACAAAATCAATACTTCGCAACCAGAGTAATAGAGGAAGAGTTGAGGAAGCGTCATGTGTAAAAATAAAATTAAAAATGTCATTAAAAAAAGGTGTAGAAATGGGAAGTACGGCTAATTAACTTTTCCATTTGATGTACTGAACTTGTATGAAACCAGCGCTCGTAGCAACATAGATAGAGTTGCCAGTTGCATGTTTTACCACAGAATTCCATATGGGGGGGTTCTATGAACTGTTGCCATTGGGTTGGCGTTTGTTTGTTTGTTTGTTTGTTTGTTTGTTTGTTTTGCATTCTTCCTAAATCTGATTCATTTACGACCATGTGAAAGGCAAACTTCATGTTCTAAACTGTGCCTCCACTGGACTATTTTGTGCAGATCTGGCAACCCTAGTTACAGCACACAGGTCATGTTTTGTACAAATTTCTCACATCTAACAAAGAACTAAATAGGACTTTTGTGACATGTCTAATAGCGATCTATTCATTAAAACCATTAGGGACCGGTTGTAATGCCCTCCATGCCGTTTTCTTATCCTGACATGAGAGAATTCTCTTAATAAGAACTTCATTTATTAACACATTTATCTCACTACTCCTGAGCATTGTGATGGCTCTGTAGTCGATCCTTCCCACCCTTTCATAGTGGCTTTCAAATCGCAATATGCTCCTTATTCTCTCCAGCCGAGGCTTCACCAAGTATTAATTAATTGTCAAGGGTGCCAATAATTTTATAACGAGTGATTTGCGGGGGGAAAAAAAGCACACTAGTTAAGAACAGGGTTTATCGTCATCGTCTCATTCTGACTTGACAGGAGCACGAGGGTTAATGAGCTCACTAACGAATCAAACGCTCTCCATCGACGTCTTCAGAGGTCACGACCTGGAAATGCTGTCTCCTGCGAGTGTGTAACATAGGCTACACAGAGAGCCCTTGAGTTCACAATGACGCAGCAGAAACACACACACACACACACACACGCTTATTGAGATGTAAATGACGATCTGTGCTAATGTGCCCTCGGAAGACGATAAAGAGCCCGAGGCAGGCCGAGATTACTTATTGATCACTTGTTAACTGTATGAATGATGTAATCTGTGTATCCGATCTATCCGAGCTCCACGGGTTAACAGTGCAGACGAGTGTATTCGTGTGTGTTCACTGCGGTTTGTCGCTATAAGATGAACAAAATAACCATGTTTACATTTGGTCATACTGTGAAATACATATCGACGCAGCCCTAATATCGTTATTCAGAAAAATAAACAGTTTACACGAACTTTTTATCTCGTCAAAGCTGAGAAACTGGAGCGATTACAAAAGAGTTGACTTTCTCTGGAGCACTAAACGCATCAGTTTCACGACTGTCGCTTATTAACACTTGTGTAGGCTGCACTATTTAAAAGACTGTCCCATTTCATTTCATCTCTTTAGATTTCATTACAATGTAGCTGTAACGCCCCCAATCTATGATTTCTTTCACGTACACGTACACAACTAATAACGAGAGTAAATAATAATAATAATGATGATAATAATAGTAAATCTACGTTTACATGGACAGCGGTAA
The DNA here is from genome assembly GCF_023375685.1 of Ictalurus furcatus. Classification (NCBI taxonomy): domain Eukaryota; kingdom Metazoa; phylum Chordata; class Actinopteri; order Siluriformes; family Ictaluridae; genus Ictalurus; species Ictalurus furcatus. Next base: position 4,460,648 of record NC_071265.1, on the reverse strand, counting down.
TCTAATTATTGACCTTATTCTGAATAAGACAATATTCTGATTAAGGTGTTTACATGAGTCGCTTTTAGAATACTCCTTTCATGTTCCTGTTTTACATGTTATAGAACATAGAGCGATTAACGGCACACGTCATTACGTCACCGCGCCACGCCGTCCGACGTCCCTACAGAAGTTCACGTATCGACGTACAGTTGGTCTTCGTTATGGAACCGTATACAGTTTTGGGTGTTTTTATTTTTAATTTTACGAACGCTTCAAGTGCGGTTAATTATTAGTCGTGCCGTACGTTCAAATAGACGACCGCTTGAAGCCGTGGGCTGCGTCCCAAACCGCGTACTTACCGTCTATATAGTAGCCGAGATACATGTATGTCGCCTACTATATAGCAGGTAAGTACGCGGTTTGGGACGCAGCCGTGCTCTCGTTTGCCGTGAAACGCTTGAGCGCTGCCGTGTGTGTACGTGTCCTGTCGCACAATGCGGTGAAAACTCCCACACGGCGTTAATAGTGTGATTAAGGTGTGTACATGTCTGTAACGCACGTCGATAATGCGACTAAAACACGAATACGCCACACGACTTAATTCCATTTGTGTTTACGTCGAGTGTGACTTTAGTCAGATTAAGGTCATCAATAATCGCTGTTTAC
>NC_071265.1:4430000-4455000 GCF_023375685.1 Ictalurus furcatus | reverse complement strand
CTTTTTGTGTGTTAAATTACTCATTAGAGTGAACACAGTATAGTTATCATATTCGTGTGTGTGTGTGTGTGTGTGTGTGTGTGTGTGTGTGTGCGCGTGTTTGGGAAGCAGTGCTTTCGCTTTTCACTGGCCTACTGTACATCAATAATTTACAGATGGCGTTGGGGATTAGCGTAATAACACACACACACACACACACACACACACACACACACACACACACACACAGAGTGTTCACTGGTTGTTTGTAAAGCCGGGCGCATGTTCATTAAGTGCTTTCTTTGTTGTGTGACTCCATTATGGCTGCCATCTCATTCTCATCTCTAATTAAAGAACACGACTCTAAAGAAGTGTGCACTCTTAAGAATATAAGGACTGAATTTTTTTTTTAAAAAATAATAATAATAATAAAAAAACACAGCTTCTCTCAGAGAAAAGAATAAAAATGTGACTTCCTTTGAGGTCTGAAATGAAACTTTAATTTAGCAGTGTGGCCGCCCGTTTCTTGTACTTGAAGGGAAACATAGAAACGTTTTAATAAGTCATAATAATGAGAAAGTGTCTTATAATGAAATGAAAAAAAAAAAAAATAGAAAAAAACTTTCGAAAGTTACAGTTGCAGCGAATTCATTTGCCATTTGTGGCATATTTTAAATGGGGGGGGGGGGGGTGTGGGTGGGGGGAGGGGGGGAGGCGCTGTGGGTGTAATACAAATCATATTTATGTCACATTGTGATAAGTGAGTTTGGGTGGTTCATCTGAAATCCAGAAATCACTCCAAAATCATTAATAATGCACAGCGAGTTGGGAAGGGCTTGGGTGTCAGTGTGTCGTCTGCAGCTTATGACTCCGAACGTTCACGATGAAACGGGAGAGATTCGGTGACTTTGTCAAATAAACCGGGCGATATGTCAAAACCGCGTAGGGAAAAAGTGGCAAAGTATAAATATTTCTAACGATATTCTTATCAAACAGCCGCTCATTAAATTTAAACCACACACCCATCAAACGCTTCTATCGGATTCTGTTCTAAACGGATACAGCCATTTTAATGACAAGACACGGTGCGGAATCGTGAAGATTAAAATACTGACCACGTTGAGCATTTACGTTCTCTGTTTTAAATGTTTCAAATCCCTAAAAACCGGTTTATTTCCAATTTTTAAAATGTAAAAAAAAAATTCAAATAAAAATTTAAAAAAAAAAAAAAAAACCCTGATTTTCACCGTGGTCTCAGACGTCTGGGTCCGTGTACGTTGCTTCGCGTTCATTCGGTTTTGTTTTCAAAATTGAGACACAAAACGCAAATAAAGACGCGTTCATTCATTCATTCATTCATTCATTTATTTATTTATTTTGGTTTTAATGTTGACAATTAAATGACTGATTAACTATGTTTAAAACCCATTTTGCTCAAAAAACCGCTAAATATTTTTTAAAAATCTTGCCGTCTTATTTTTTGAGTCGGGGGTTTATTTCGTTCTGTGGCACGCTGGCGTTTAATTTAACTGAAAAACGTTCAGAATCCATCAGTGGCTTCGTCAAACGTGCTGTTTCACTCCGAGAAGTTCATTACGTGCTTTTAAAAACCACTAAGAGGGTTACAGTAAGGGAGGATGATTCGTCAAACGGGAAAAATTGTCACGTTTTTCACCGCAATAAAGTTAGTTTTAGGTTCGATATTCGCTGGATATTCACTTTCCCCTGCCCTTGTTCTGTAGAGGCGACACACAGATATCAATAAAAACGGATTTTAAACATAGTTGGTACTTTCTTTGTCAATATTAACACAAAAAACTGAATGAACGCGTCTTTATTTGTATTTTGTTTTTTTCAGTTTCGAAACCAGGAACGAACGAACGCAGCGTGCGCGGACCTTCCAGCCTCACAGAAAAACCTCTTTTTTTTTTTTCCTCAGCACCTTTTATACGTTGAATATCAATGTTCAGTCATAAGCATACGATGGATAGAAACATATCAGACCTTCACTTGAATGCTCTGCCTGCCTTAATCTGACCACGCCCACCTCTACTACTACGCTGTTCGAATAAGATCAATTTGTTTACTTCGAGCGTGACTTTAGTCGGATTAAAGGTCATCAATAATCGCTGTTTACGTGCTAGTTTCTTAATCAGGGTATCGTCTTAATCGGGTTCAAATCGGATTATCGTTCTCCATGTAAACGTACTGAATGTATGAAGCCGCTGTGAACTTTACATATCATATCGGAATTGTACGATGCTGTCGTATTTTGCTTTATTGTAAAGACATGTCACAGCTAAATCCCCATAAGTAGTGTGGTTTATCCATCCATCCATCCATCCATTTTCTGTACAGCTTATCCTTACTGGGTCGCAGGGAACCTGGAGCCTATCCTAGGGGGCATGAGGCACAAGGCGGAAGACATATGGTTTATATTTTACTTTCATTATCTCTCCTTCTATAAACAAAATGCCTGTGCAACGTCACCAATCAACCCATTTCTCTCCTGTAGGTGTTTAAACGTTAAGCAGTTTACTTGGATTTCAATAACATGCCGCATAAACCAAACACATAACAACCGAAATCAGCTTCTGAGACGAGTGAACGTTCGATTTCAGCAAGTTTATCACATTTAACTACAGACGCTACATCCAGTGATTCCAGCATGTAAACTCTCAGCTCAAAGAGTCTCCCCGCTCGTAATTACGACATCGTGCTGGCGTCCTCGCGCGTTCAACTCGTAAATACGATCTCCCCGAACGCGACTTGAACGCACCATAACTTCTCTTCTCTGCAAGCACGGTCAGGATTGAAACGTCATGTGGTATTTTCAGAGAGCACTAGACGTCCACGTGACTTATTCTTTAGACTACAGAGACTTTCCATGTTTTGAGAATGCTCAATATGACTAAATTAACCCTAGAGGTAAACTGATCCATTTACATATCGATCCTATTCACACAGCGTAGCGGCAGAGGTGCAGAACGCATTCGCGTGACCGCTTGATAAACCGTATGCATTGATATTAATCGTATAGGATCGTACTGCAAATAAGCTGCATGCAAACATGTAATTTTTCTGAAAAAGGTGAAAGGTCATGTTATAGATCTTGTAAACTTGTGTATCATCCAGAATCCTGAATTTCCACTTGTCCGTACGGCTTTGTGAGTCCTAATCACCAAGCGTGAAGGTTGAAACTCAAACGCGGCGTTATTCTCCGCCGAAATCGGACAGACTTTTTTATTTATTTATTTTTTAAATGCTGCGTACGTACGGATCCTGGTCCCAAACGAAAGACCGAAGCAGCGTCCATGACAGCACTATGACAGCTGTTGAAGATTATAGTATGTTACTGATTATTGGCACACGCCCACAGGACACTCGATCGTGTTTGTTGCTTCGGTTCGTGCCAAATGATTTACGGTCGCCTTTATTATCGCAGGTCAAAAGGTCAGCAAGGAGAAGGGGTTTAAGATGAGGTGCTCTGGTCTCTACAGGCACATCACGGCCAATCTAATTCTCTCCATTACACCAATTATCAGTCCCGAGGGGACACCGAGACCAGAAATCACAAACACGAAGAGAGATTAGGTTTAGCGTGTTCATGTTTACTCTAGCATAAAGGTAAAGTGTGGTCGTATTGACCAGGAGCATAGCACATAGAAGAGGGAACTAACTGAGTCAATATCAGGTGTTAGACATTATCAGTGGCCGTGTTAAGAGTTACACATGTTTACATTTATTCATTTAGCGGACGCTTTTATCCGAAGCGACTTGCAAATGAGGCAAGCGAAGCGATATATCAAGCTTGGAACAATACAAGTCGTGCTACGATACAAGATTTATAATTGAGTTCTAGAGAAGCAAACTGCGCAGAGTAGAAGTGTAAGATCCAGAGGAGTTTTTTAGGGGTTAGTTACGTGCTCACGGAAGAGGTGGGTCTTTAGCTGGGTTTGTTTTTTTGTTTTTTTTGAAGATAGAGGTCCGGATTGAGGTTGGAAGTTCATTCCACCACTGAGGGACAGTTAGTGTGACACGTTACTGTCTGAGTGAAATATGTAGGATTGGTAAAAGTGAAGAAAAATATCGATAGTACTGGATGGATCACTTCTAGTATGGACCTTGACTAGGATTCTCCAATAAGGTCAACAACAACAACAACAACAAAAAAGACCCAACCCCAAACACCCCCATGTACACTTCCTCTGACGCCGGTGTGTTCAAATGAATCTGATTTTAAATTCTATATTTATATCTTATGCACTAAAAGCAACTGATGAATCTTTTTATCGCCTTTATAACCTGTGAATATTACACATAAATGTTACAGGAGCTTTATAATGATGTGCAGGTCATTGTTATGTAGAGTTACATAACTTACAGCGCATTATTAATGCTATTAACGTTATTAAAGTTTTATCAAAAATAAATAAATAAATAAATAAAAAGCTTACAAGAAATCATTACCAACTCACAAAGAATTCTAAGCACAGTTATGATGATTTGTTGATATGTTGAAAATCCCACAGGCGTTAGTATTGACTATTAACTACGATATCTATGATTTGATACGATCAAAAAATTAGTCAATTAGTTCAATTAACTCAGAAAAAATTCGAGGAAACGAATTAGCTCAAAATTTTTTACGTTGATAAATCGATTTCTTTAAGCCGAATACACTTAAATAGAGTTCACGGAGTTGAATTTTTTGTTATGTTTAAGTGTATTTGGCGTAAAGAAATCCATTTATCAACTTAAAAATTTCGAGGTGATTCGTTTCCTCGAATCGTTGGCGTTGAATGAACTTACCCGGTTTTAGAGTGCTCATAAGGACAAGGTCATGAGGTCAAAAAGTTTCCCTTTCGTTACAAATGTCGACATGATATTGATGAATTTAGTACAAGTCTTTGAACGACTTTGAGAGCGGGTGGGATTTGCCTCACAGCTGGTCGTTGAATTAAGCAGGACGCAGAGCTCAGGCTTCCTCCGTTGCGACGTTCTGATTCCTGTGTTGACTCTCTGAACTATAAAATATTTCTCTGTCCCCTTTTGTGCTGCTCGCTAAAGTGCTTGTGCTAAATCTCGTCCAGAGGCTTGACTGTCAGTACTCATAAACCTGGAGAAATGAGAGATGATGTCGTATGGCATGTACTTCATACAGTATCGCCAGAATTACAGAGTTGTTTGTGACTTTGTGATGTTGTTTAAGTTAAAATGACTTGACTACCATAGCTTTATAGTGTAACTAACTACAATTAGCTAGCAAGCTACTTAAGCTTGAACTTAGCAAGCACTGATGTCTTATTAAAAATATCTTACTGAATTGAAATCAAATTTTTTGTCAAGTTGTTGCACGAATGTAATTTGTCTACATGCAGATGTATATTTGTAGTAACATTTACTCATTGTTTTTTCTCCCAATTATGGTAGCTTATTTATATGAATAGAGTTTAGTGAGTAAATCCTAAATGATGTAGAAGTCATGAGTAAAGTTCACTTAATCTACATGCATTTTGCTGAAAAACTTTTGATCTTTTGTTCACTTCTCATTTTGTGAAGCTCAACAACGTTTTGCCGAACATCACAGCTATATTCCTCGGTCTTACCCATTGTTATGAATGACTAAGGGAATTTGGTCTGTGTGTTACCTCATATTTATACCCCTGTGAAACAGGAAGTCATGGTTGAACAATTTCCTGTTCCTAGTCACCCAGGTGTACTTTAAAAAAAAAAGTAAAATATCAATGGGAATATACTTCAAATATATTTTTCTCATTTGAACTCATAAGGGTGCCAATAATTGTTGCACACCTATATTTAACAAAGATATATTTCTTGATAAACCTGTGTTGTGTTCGCAATTGTTTGATATCCATGAGAGCGGAGAATTTTTGCGATTCTTTCTAACAAAAGATCAAAAAGTTGAATAATGAAGTCCATTTTTCACAGCCTTCTTTGATCATATTTACCAAGGGTGCCAATATTTGTGGAGGGCTCTGTATTTGTCCACCACAGATGCTCGGTCGGATTGAGATCTGGGGAATTTGGAACTTGAACTCTGTCATGTTCCTCAAACAGTTTTTGCGGTGTGGCAGGGAGTATTATCCTGCTAGAAGAGGCCACTGCCGTTAGGGAAGACCGTTGCCGTGAAGGTGTGTACTCGGTCTGCAGCAATGTTTAGGTAGGTGGGACGTGTCAAAGTAACATCTACATGAAGGCCAGGACCCAAGGTTTCCCAGCAGAACATTGCCCAGAGCATCACACTTCCTCCGCCAGCTTCCCATCGTGCATCCTGGTGCCATCTCTTCCCCAGGTGAGCGGCGCTCACGCACACGTCCGTCCACATGATCTAAAAGAAAATGTGTTTCATCAGACCAGGCCACCTTCTTCTATCGCTCCACGGTGTAGTCCTGATGTTCACGTGCCCCTTATAAGCACTTTCAGTGGTGGACGGTCTGCAGCTTCGCAGCCCCATACGCAGCAATCTCTGACGCACTGTGTGTTCTGACGTCTTTCTATCAGAACCAGCATGAGCTGTGGGATCGGACCAGACTTCTATCCTCCGCTCCCCACATGCATCAATCAGCCTTGGGCACCCATGACCCTGTCACCGGTTCACCAGTTCTCCTTCCTTGGACCACTTTTGGTCGGTTCTAACCCCCATCCCGGGAGCACCCCACTCTCAACACCTGCTGTTTTGGAGATGCTCTGACCCAGTCGTCTAACCATCACGACTTGACTCTTGTTAAAGTCACTCCGATCCTTACGCTTGCCCATTTTTCCTGCTAATAACACCTCAGCTTCGACCCTTCAGGGTGCGCTGTTATAAGAAAATAATCGAAGAAGCGGCGATGTGATGAAGTGTGTTTCCTGTTGCCAAACTAAAGTTAATTGTTTTCCTATAACAACAGCCTGAAGTGTTTTATTCCTAATACGCCACATCCATACAAGTCCCTGCGTAAGAAGTTAGTATGGAAATGATAACGTGTTAGAGTGAGTGATTTGAAATATAGATGGAACTAATGTCAAAGCTGCGGTTACAAAAAATGAATCATCTTCTGACCAATCAGATTCAAGAATTGGTATAAAGTATACTGACTGAGCCAATTTTACAAATTCAATTACTTGAATCATTATTCGGCGGCCGCCTTTTTGTCTCATGCTGTCCGTCCGTGTGTGTGTGTTTGGCTAGTTGATGGTGATGTAAGTGCTCTTTATTTAGCCCTTTATCTGTGCAGTAACTCTGGGAGGATCCATTTCTCTGTGCAGAGGGGCAGAGGACGGATTGCGTTACAGTGCAGTCAGTCTGCAGAGGACAGATCCCTTTACTTAGCAGCTAATTGATTGGATGGGGGGGGGGGGGGTAGGTGGTATTTTAGCCCCTTGAAGGGTGGGCAGGGGTCGCCCTGCCACTTCCCCCCACCCTCTATTGATCAGATAATGATACAATCCACAACCTTTGACCTCTTTGTCTGATTTGGGTTTTCTCCAAGAGGACATTAAAGAGAGTGGAGATTATAATATTGGTAGATTGTATTATTATTATTATTATTATTATTATTATTATTATTATTATTGGTGTTGTTGTTTTTAAAATGATTGTAATTTGTGATTTATCGTGCACGCGACGAGTCTGAGGTGGAAACGATGAGCCGAAGCTTCTGATTGGTCAGCTGCTGCAGTACCTGTCATGACATCATCAGACGACAGTTCAACAGTCCAACGCTTGCTTTCCAAGGAATTGAAAGTAATGCGAGAAGAATGTTTCCAAAAAAAATAAATAAATGCAAGGAATTGGAATTGAGTTCTCACCTCATCTATAATAACCGCAGAGCCTCGTGCTGCCTAAGAGACAGGATATGACATAAGAACAATATGACGCGTTATAGAGGAGTTATAGACGTGGCGCCGGTTAAGGTTAGAGGTTAATGGAGGCGTGTTGGTTAGATGAAGCACTCCTTCTGTCCACTTCGGTCTTCTCCGGCTGTCACTTCTCTCACTTCAGACGAAACAAAACCCCAGGTCGAGCCAAACGTGTGTGTGTGTGTGTGTGTGTGTGTGTGTGTGTGTGTGTAGTTGCTCGTGCCTACCTGTTTGTATTGAATGGACCCCATTAATAATTTAATGCTTTGGCTGCTAGCTATTATTACAGAAAAATAGTGTGCTGCATTTCGACACGTGCCTGCCGTTTGTAAGTCAATGGAGAACAGTTCACCCAGCATGACCGGAGACGGACACACACACACACACACACACACACATGCACACACATGCACAAACTCTTGTACTACAATCATCATAGGATATTTCCATTGACATATGTGTTACTTCTTGAACCTCTTTACCTCGTCTCATACCTTGTTTCGACAAAAGTCAAAACGTTCAAGACTTATCAAGCCCTAATCCACCATTTTGTCTTTCATGCTGGTGCACTGTTTGCCTCTCATCTATCGACCGTAGAGAGAGACGATGGTTCGACGTGCAGCCGCGAGGTCACTCAGTTCATCAAACTACAATCTTTTTGCCATGTCCGAACGCCAGCTGTAGGGGGAGCAGCTCCACTCAACCTCACACACACACTCACACACTCACACACACACACTGAGTTCTGAAAACCTTAAACTGACTCGTTTATCACAAACAAAACGAAACGCGTGTTTATTCACCAATGCAGCAGTTCTCAAACTCGATTTACAAAAGGGCTCGAGACAGAAACTCCTCTCTGCGACCGCCTCTGTTGTTTTATTCACACACACACACACACACACACACACACATATACATATATTTATTCCATAGCAGCATTGAACAATAAGTAGATTTTACGAAATATATAAAGGGATATCGTTGATATGGCGACGTTTTATATAAGGAGATGTTTATTTAACATTTATGGAAGGAGTCTCCAGTGTCAGCGCTTTGTAACAGTCAGAGGTAAATTAGTATTTTTGTGGGGAAAAAAAAAAGAGAGAGAGAGAGACAGAGGATATTTAGGCAACAGCTGTTAAATAGGAAGTTGTTTTACAGACGTTCCACAGTGTTAAATGTATAATATAATATAATATATTAAACGGATAAAAAGCCTTGTGGTTTAATCGATAAACAGATTTTATGGATCAACCCGCATGGTTTAAGAGAAATAAAACACGCCAGGACATGTTTCTGTAAAATAATAGAACAAAGAACAAAGATACTCCAAACATAGGGACACTGAAAGCTAAATCTGTGTGTGTGTGTGTGTGTGTGTGTGTGTGTGTGTGTGTGTGTGTGTGTGTGAATTCTTCACAAAGAAGAAGAGAGAATGTTTCTAGTTGAGGGTTTCAGATTGAGGGCAGAGTTTAGTGGGGTGTGTGTGTGTGTGTGTGTGTGTGTGTGTGTGTGTGTGTGTGTGTGTGCGTGCGTGTCATGATGAGTGGTTTGATGATGTCACTGTCAGTGACCTGCATAGAGATTGACCCTTGTGTTAACTAAAATGCCACCTGCACCTACACTCCGACACACTCACATACACTCACACACACACACACACACACACACACACACACACACACACACACAGAGACAGAGAGTGGGAGAGATTTGTTCACAGATCACATGTGCATATTCTGGAAAGGCCATTTGGTAGTTATATATATATACACACACACACACACACACACACACACACACACACACACACACACACACACACATACACACAGTTTCAGTGTGACTCAGTGACCTGCATCTGCGCTCAGCCAGTCACCAGCATCGTGGCAGGTTACTATGACGATGAAATTTCAAACACATCATTTATTCATTAAGGGTGACGGAGACTCACAGTGCTGCTCCTCTCTCTCTCTCTCTCTCTCTCTCTCACTCTCTCCGTTTATATCACTCTGTGTTCTTCATCCTCTTCTTCCTCCTCACCCCCGGTCCCTTTACATTACGTTCTGCAGGTAACTTTACTGATGTACTTTTTGAAGTGTAAAACCTTCCATTTCAAGTACACTGAGGAAATGTCAACAACAACAACAACAACAATAATAATAATAATAATAAACTTCCAGCTGATGATGTCATGATGCGTGCTACAACAGCTGACCAATCAGCAGCGTCGCTTATCCATGCTGTTGCTTCGTCATGAGCATTAACACTTTTAAGATGCACAAGGAACAAAGAGACGGATAAACTAGGGACACTATGAAGTAAGAAGGAACCTACTGCTGTTGGATCATTAGGGACATTAGACAATAGACAGTCAGAGATTAGACACAAAAACCAGGGTTCACTGCTAACTAGCATTCAAGGTGACTAGGGGAAAAGTAACTAAAGACGAAAACACACTGTGAGCTAGGGAAGAAAGGAAGCTAGGAAAATAGACCCACTGGAAACTGGCTAAGAACACGGACACGCAGGAGACAAAGAAATTAGGGACTAGGGGACAAAAAACTATTTAAGGAGTAAAACGTGGAAGAGTGAAACTATTGACATTGGAATGCTGTGAGGAAGGAAATTAGGCAATTAGGGAGCATATGTACACTTAGGACACTTGTAGCTAGTGCTAGTGAGAGATGGAAACATCCTGGAAACTAGGGAAGTAGATAAATAGAGACAATGCAAACTGGTTAAGATCGTACAGCAAGGTAATAATAATGGCCAGGAGGCGGAGCTAGAACAGAAGCCAACCAATTAGAGGTAAAAAAAAAAAAAAAATGGAGAATTTCCTGTAGCACGAGCTCTCAGGACGGCTCGGACAGGAAGTGATGCCGCTATGGGCTGAGTCGTAAACCGGTGTGTTTATTAGACATTACATCACAGTGCAGTAAACAGTGATGATGTCACACCCGAACGAATGCCCCTGATGTTTTGTCTTCGTAAAGTGAGCATGCTGCGAGTGCACTTTGTGTCGTACGGTGTATCTGTTCACGTCGTCTTTGTGTCGTCGGGGGATTTGGTCTCCCCAATCAAACCCCCCCACCTCGCTGTCCTTTAAAGCAGAGACGGAAGAGTGAGCGGAAAGAGCCAGGCCTCCCGGAGCATCTATAATTCATGCCTGAGCTTAGTGGCTGGGAAAGTGCACCATGCTGGAGTTCAGGCCTTTATTTGCTGATTCCTCTCTTTTTTATATACACACTCTCTCTCTCTCTCTCTCTCTCTCTCACACACACACACACACACACACACACACACACAGTTTCATTGGGTTTGGCGGTGACCAGCTTTAGTTTACACCACACAAGAGGCTTGCATTTTGTCTCTTCCATTGACACCCATTTCATCACACACTCTTTCCCTCATTCTCTGTCTCGCCACTATAGTGAGTGTAAGAGTGTTAAACTTATACAATTCACACACTCAGAGCTACAAATTTAAACTCACACACAAAAAAATATCTTTATTACCTCAAGCTCGCTTGAACGTTCCAGTTGATGTGAGCTCATTTTCTGCATGACCAGAACCTGAAGAATTACTGTAGGATTTGCATTGGTGGAGTTTGGGAGGAAGGGGTGGGCGGGAGTTGAGGGGGGTAGGCGTGAACAATCCTGGGCCCGCCTTCTAGGGGGGCCCCTATCGATCACGAAGATTTTCTTTTGTACATTTATTTCAATAGATCAAATGTCCATTCCAAATCATTTTAGTACAAAATTGTTTTTTTTTAAAAATCGTTACATCGCAGGCTAGTAAACTGTGCGTTGCAATTCGTTTACATATTACGTCTTTTCCCTTTAGAACAGTAACAGGCAGAGAGAGAGGACTTTTAGCCGTGTGAAACTCACCAAAAGTTACTTACGGTCAAGCTCGGGTGAGTCGTGGCTGTCAAATTTAGCACTGCTCTGCCATGAAAGGGAAATTGACATTGACAAGGACAAGGTAGTCGCCAGATTTGCCAAAAAAAAAGGCGAGCAAGATGAAGAGCTAAATGGCGTTTGTTGTGTATAACCTTACCTTAGGGTTTGTAATACTGCACTGTTGTGTTTTGGTCTAATGTAAATGGTCTGCACTTATATCGCGCTTTGTCTCATTCACACACACACTCACATACCAATGGTAGCAGAGCTGCCATGCAAGGTGCTAACTTGCCATCGGGAGCAACTTGGGGTTCAGTGTCTTGCACAAGAACACTTCGGTATGTGGAGTCACATGGCCCGGGAATCGAACCGCCAACCCTACGATTAGTGGACCACCCGCTCTACCACCTGATCCACGGCCGCCTAACGTAGGCCTAATCTTTGCTGAACGCCTTTACTGCTATTACTAAATGGAACGTATTGTTTTTGTAAACAATGAACCCCCGATACTGACCATTTGTGACCGTTTGTGTACCACGTATGCGATTTGAAAGATTGCTGAACACGACGCCTAATCCTAGCCTACATGGTTTTGGTTTGCCGATCCAGACTGTTGAATAGATACGTGCGCGTCCATTCGTATTCGAGGTTGCATTTACTGCCTCTATTTATTTTTTTTATTATACAAGATATTAATAATAAGGGGGCACTGAACATTTCTGCCCCCCCCCCACCCCCCATCCCCTTCCCTCCAAAGATAAAAACCTTTGCTCCGCCCCTGAGGATTTGCTAAATATTTTACTCAGATCACCTCGTACAGCGTGACAGGCAATAATCTTGGACTACAGTGCTTGCTGAAGAAAATTCCAGCATCCGCGAAGGCATGAACTAGACGCGGGTGATGTGAACAATCTGAACGGCGCACACAGAAAATACATACGGCTCTGAATACACGTAACTTTCTCATCATAAACATCGACGTAACTATAGGACTCACCAATTCGTAAATGCTTGCTTCAACTGCCAGAGACCGGCTGGGAGTATTTATCCGTTTGCTTGCGATTGCACTTTTCTGCGCTGAGATTGATGATGTCATTTCCTGGAATCTGTTGGAGTTGCTTTTCCAAATGAGGGATCACAACCCGAGGGATTCGATCGGCACAGGCTCTCCGTAATGACAGTTTAAATGCCGTGCTCTTATTTAAGTCACCATCCATCTATTTTCCATAACGCTTATCCTACACAGGGTCACGGGAAGCCTGGAGCCTACCCCAGGGAACTTGGGGCACAAGGCCGGGGACACCCTGGACGGGGTGCCATCCCATCACACACACATTCACACAGCGGACATTTTAGAGATGTCAGTCAGGCTACAACGCATGTCGTTGGACTGGGAGAGGATACCGGAGTACCCTGTGGAAACCGCCGAAACACGTGGAGAACGTGCAAACTCCGCGGATACAGGGCGGAGGCGGGATCCGAACCCACAGAGGTCCCCGGAGGTCCGAGCCAAACGTGCTAACCACTAAGCCACCATGTAGTTGACAGTTGTAGTAAAAGGGCTCTGAATACATTGATGTAATTGATGATGTTTTGTTTGTTTTTTGGCATTTTTGTATGAGTGTTATTACATGTAACAAATGTTTTGTCCTCAATCTCAAATGGTGCTCTATCGGGTGTATAGTAGGGTCCAAAATCTTACACCACAGTTGAAAAATGTTCCTATTTTGCATTCCTTGGATCCAATCAATCGGAGTGTCGTCTGAACACGCGCGTCAATAGAAGAGATTAGACATGAGGAAAATCTGACCTTTTGTACAAAGCGGCTAGGATAACACTAGCACACATTTGCTTATATTTCAAAAGGGACCCAGTGTCACGATTTCCCCTCGCACTGGCGCTGTAGCGCTCTGAGCGCAAGCTTCCGGGTTTCCATGACGCTGAATTTGTTTACTTTTCTGTCCGGTCTCCGCCCCTGTATTGTCATCGGTGAGTCCTTTATGTGTCATCATTAGTCTCAGCTGTTTTGTGTTCACCCTTAATTACGTTTGTCATTTAAACCCCTCGTGTCTCATTGTTCGACGCGAAGTATTGCGTGACTTCTCCGTGTAACAAGCCTTTGCTCGTAGTTTCACGTCTCATGGTTTCGATCCTGTTCTCGGCCTCGTCGTTTGACTCTTGTTTAGCCTTGTTTACGCCCGTTTGTTTATACCTCACATTTCGTGACATCTAGAAATAGTGCCGAATTGAAAATATTCCATATTCAAGATACTGAACATTTCCTTTCTTGGTTTGAAATGTTTCGAAATTCTACAAATGTTCCGGTTGTTTCCAGTTTGAAATGATTTCAGTGTAGACTCAGACGTCTGGACACCACAGTGTACAGTACAGCATTTACATTAACACCCTCTGTAGTGAGCACACATCGTGACGAGGAAGCCATTCGGAATATGATATACACACCGTAACTTGTCCGTTTATTTGTTATTCCAATCTGACGTCTAATCAATTAGAAACTGGAAATGCAATATATTATTTATACATATGTGTACAGAAAGTGTGTGAGGTGTAATGTATAGTTTTAACTCCTCGCTTTTCCTTTTGAGTATCTGTACTGTTGGCATTAATAATGAAAGCTGGGATTTCTCTCTCTCTCTGTGTGTGTGTGTGTGTGTGTGTGTGTGTGTGTGTGTGTGTGTGTGTGTGTGTGTGTGGACTGGTTCACAGTCTGTGTCATATCAGTGCATGTTTAACCAGACAAAACAAAAGCTTTTCAATATTCTAGTGTGTCAGTGTGTTAGGGCCTCACACGGCAAACACAGGCTACACACACACACACACACACACACACACACACATGCACGCATGCACACACGTCTTCCTAATGAATTAATTAATGCCACACCTAATTAACTAGCTAATTAATTATTGCTACACCTAAATCTAACCCTAACGTTAACCTCAGTAACCAAAAGGAACCATTTTGTCTCTGGTTGCCTTTTAAATTCATTAAAACACAACAATTGCATTTTAAAAAATTCAATTAAAAAAAAAAACGTTTTTGCATTTTCTTTTTTTTTTTTTTTTAAAAAAAAAAGGCAGTTTTACTCATGGAGACCAGCCAAATGTCCCCACAACATCAAAACTCTCTGATACGTCTATGCCTTTGGTACAGTGGCTTGTGGTGAGTTGTGCATTGCGTTCGTTCCTTTTTCATTTCTACATGAAAATAAACGATTATATTTACTTCATTTGGCTGATACTTTTATCCAACGCGACTTGCAACTGAGGCGTTGAGGATTAAGAGTCTTGTTCAAAGGCTGAACAGTAGCAGCTTGGCAATGCTGGGATTTGACCTCTGACCTTTCCAATCAGTAGGCCAATTCCTTAACCTCGGAGCTACCACTTTATGAAAAGAGGACATCATCTTAGTCAGGTGACTCTAACCAGATATCTGCTCATGAGAGAACAAAACAAAACAGTAGTAAATGGCCTTCTGTCAGCCAGGACAAGAGGACATTAGACAGGAAGTGTTTATAACACCGGTGAGGGACGACGTGGGAATGAGACTCCACCCAAACATCTCTGTCCATAACCTTGTCACGTAGTATCAAATCGGTTATAAAAACAGACTTGTATGCAAATGAGTTGTTTACCTCACACCTCCAGGGTCGGCGGTTCGAATCCCGTCTCCGCCTTCTGCGTGCAGAGTTTGCATGTTCTCCCAGTGCTTCGGGGGTTTCCTCTGGGTACTCCGCTTTCCCCCCCAGTCCACAGACATGCGCTGTAAATTGTCTGTAGTGTGTGAATATGTGTGTGTGATTGTGCCCTGCAATGGGCTGGCACCCCGTCCAGAGTGTCCCCAGCTTCACGCCCCAGGTCCCCAGGGATAGGCTCCAGGCTCCCCGTGACCTTGTGTAGGATAAGCGCGGAGAAAATGGATGGATGGATCTTGTATTACTCCTTTACTCGCTTTTATTTTCATTTTGGGTCTAAAATCAACGAAGGACGTATTTTGATCCGAATCATTTATCAGAATAAGATAAATGCAGAGAACAGCCTGTAGACCTTCAGAAACAGAAAGGGGCGGTCCTTATCGAACATCGCGGTGCAGCTCGGTGCCGATTGGACGCGGCGTAAGACTATTCATAATGATGTTTCTGAATTTGCTGACCATTTTACACAATAATGCTTCTTTTTTTTTTTTTTTTAACGAATCTCAATCACAATGTGCGTGTTGAGAGTGTGAGCAATGAAAGTCAGAAAGCAGGTCATTGAATACAGCTAGCTGTGCTGGCACGTATTCATTAAAGTTGCAGAGAGAGGGGGCGGAGCTAGCTGTAATGTTCCAGTCACCGGAGAAACATTCAGATTAAGGTGCTATGACGTTCCTACAAAGCGTTACAGGTTTGCTCAGTGGTTGCTTCAGCAACTGGATGATTTCCTGAAAGCCCCGAGGTTTTTTTTTTCTTTTCTTTTATTACAGTGACGTTACAATAACAGCGTTAACATGTATGGCGATAACAACAGGAGAAAGCAGCGATAATCCGGAGAGTGTTGTGTGTGTTATTTTACAAATGGTATTACTTTATTCGCATCAAACACAACACCACTCTCACCGTTAATTTAACAGCTGCTGTGCTTTTTCGTCTTTCGTCTCTCGGCTTTAACAGAGGAGCGTGTCTTCCTTCACGACCGTCTCTAACCACACACACACATACACATCGACACAGCGCAGACTTGCTAATTATTCACCGCTTAATAAGGTCCGAGTCACTGGGCTCTAAATCACGCTCGGGCTGAGGAGAGAACACAGAGAGACAGAGTGGACGGATAAACCTGTCCTCACTTCCTATTTCACTCTTCCACGAGTCGATTTATGGAAGAAAACGAGAACAAGTATGAGTTAAAAACGTTATTTTCTGATGCTAATGTGTCATGTATTTGGGTGTTATTTAACAACGAGAAATGTTTCAGTGCTGGAAGAGAGAGAGAGTGAGAGAGAGAGAGAGAGAGAGAGAGAGAGACAGACAGACAGAGAAAGAGACATAGAGAGAGAGAAAGAGAGAGAGAGAGAGAGAGACATAGAGAGACTTTGACTTTTAAAACTGTCTTTATTTACCAATTATTTAGGAAAAAACAGAATAATCACTAACTGCGTTTACATGGACAACAATAATCCACTATTAACCCGATTAAGACCGTACTCTAATTAAGAAACTACCATGTAAACAGCAATTTTTAATTACCTTAATCTAATTAAGGTCATAATCGAAGTAAGCAATAATCTAATTAAGACAGGTGGAGTACTCCTGTTTTAGTCGCATTATGGACGTGTAGTAGTGACATGTAAACACCTTAATCACATTATGAACGTCGTGTGAGAGTTTTCACCGCGTTTTGCGACAGGACACGATCACACACGGCAGTTTTACATTTTATGGCGAACAAGAGAGTTCGGCTGTGTCCCAAATCGCATACTTGCCTACTATAGGCCTGTAGTGGGGAAAAATACATGTATCTCGGCTACTATATAGACGGTAAGTACGCGGTTTGGGACACACCCACCGCTTCAAGCAGTCGTCTATTAGCACGTACAGCATGACAAATAATTAACTGCACTTAAAGCGTTCGTAAAAAAAATAAATAAATAAAAACACCCAAAACTGTAAACGGTCCCATAACGAAGACGAACTGTATGTCGATACGTGAAATTCTGGATGGACGTCGGACGGCGTGGCGCGCTGACGTAATGACGCGGGCTCTTAATCTAATTATGTTCCAAAACATGTAAAACGGGTACATGACAGGAGTATTCTAAAAGCGACTCATGTAAACACCTTAATCACATTATTACCTTACTCAGAGTAAGGTCGATAATTACATTACTGCTGTCCATGTAAACGTAGCCACTCATTCAAAAGGAAAAAGAGAAAAATAGATCTATATGTTTCAACATGAAAAGTAAAGAAATGATTAGATTAATAAAACAATCAGCAGTGGAAAACAATTCCACCATCATCCGTTATCTAAAATAAACAAACCCTCATTCGCACACCATGTCTTTTCAAACATTTCCACAGAGTGTTCTGGGGTAGAGTCCGACTGGTCCTCATAGACCACCGCCACTAAAAATCTTTCAAGGCGGTTTGTTAATGGCTTTAAAAATATTTTATGATCTGTACCAAGGAGAGAGACAGGACGCCAGCTCTTTAAGCTGCCACGGTCTCCTTTTCTGGGCAACAGAGTGACCACAGCTCCTCTCCAGCTGAGGGGCAAGATTTCCGACTCTGTACATCCGAGTGTAATAAAGTGCAGAGCCATTCAAAGACCAGAAAGTTTTATATGATTCAGAGGTCCGTCCATCCAGCCCCGGTGACCCTCCGCTCGACAGCCGTCGAGCTGCTGCACTGAGCCCCCCGAATGAGCGGTTCCCCAAGTCCACCTCTCCCACACCCGCCCAGCCGTGGCAGTCCATTCCGAAGCCCTCCGGTGGCCTCGGGATCACATGACCGACCGCTGCACAGTTCCTCATAAAAAGACAACATCTTTGTCGGTAGCCTCCCGTCCGCTGGGCAGTCCCGAGTGGCCGATAGACCTCTTCTCTCCGGTCTCTCTCTCCAGTGCGAAGAAGAAAGATGTGGATGAGTCCATTTTATTGCATTGTACTAACTTGGCTCGCATCCTGGCACGTTGATCTCTCTCTTCATACAAGTTTTTCAGAAGAGTTTTAATCTTCTCCAGTATTTCTTTTGCTCTTGTTTCTTCTTCTTCTTCACTACACAGTTGAGCTGCTCAGTTTCAATATTTCTTTTTCAGGAAAGTTGATCTTCTCCTTGATTTCTCTGCTGCTGTTTTTCATGTATTGTTGGCAGAAGATCTGAATCTGAACTTTACCAAAGTCCCACCACTGGTTTACTGACGCATACTGAAACTTTCTCTCTCTCCAAGACTTCCAGAAAAGTGTAAAAGCATGAATAAAGCGGTGATCCTGTACTAACCTGTTGTTAAAGTGCCGGTGATGGTGCTGGAAAGTGCTCAATGCGGTAGTGACGGTGAGTGGGTGAGTGTTTAGAGAGGCCATGTTTTTGTTTATTTAAACTAACATTGCCTCTTCTTTTTGGACTTGTATTGTATCATACTTTCACTTTTGGTTAAAATTTATTTTTTTTTTAGGCGGTAGCGTTTTGGTCTTGGTTCTTCAAGAGTGGCATTTTGCATTGCTACGTGACGTGACAGATAAAAAGGTGAGAGATTAGGAAAAAAAGGCATCAATTTGGGGTTTCTTAGCCCTTTTTATCAGATCTGAAAAAGAGTTTATCTGTGATGTGGTCTAAAGCTGAGAACTATTGAAAGTTTTGTGTAGTCTAGCTATCATCTCTGAGGAATCGGCGTCCTCATCAGAGCCACACTCGTGATTTTAAAAATTTGTTTTCTGACTCATTATCACGTTGTGAGCTTTCTAAAGCCATCTCAGAACAAGTTTCCTGCATTTCCTCCTCTAGCTCTGGTAAAACGTTAGGATCGGGAACGAGGCTGTGAGTGCTCCTCACTCCCGGTAGGGTCTGTCTGAGACAGGGACGGAGGCTGTGAGTGCTCCTCACTCCCGGTAGGGTCCGTCTGAGACAGGGACGGAGGCTGTGAGTGCTCCTCACTCCCGGTAGGGTCCGTCTGAGACAGGGACGGAGGCTGTGAGTGCTCCTCACTCCCGGTAGGGTCCGTCTGAGACAGGGACGGAGGCTGTGATGCTCCTCACTCCCGGTAGGGTCTGTCTGAGACAGGGACGGAGGCTGTGAGTGCTCCTCACTCCCGGTAGGGTCCGTCTGAGACAGGGACGGAGGCTGTGAGTGCTCCTCACTCCGGTTGGGTCTGTCTGAGACAGGGACAGAGGCTGTGATGCTCCTCATTCCTGGCAGGGTCCGTCTGAGACAGGGACGGAGGCTGTGAGTGCTCCTCATTCCCGGTAGGGTCTGTCTGTGACAGGGACGGAGGCTGTGAGTGCTCCTCACTCCCGGTAGGGTCTGTCTGAGACAGGGACGGAGGCTGTGAGTGCTCCTCACTCCCGGTAGGGTCCGTCTGAGACAGGGACGGAGGCTGTGAGTGCTCCTCACTCCGGTTGGGTCTGTCTGAGACAGGGACAGAGGCTGTGATGCTCCTCATTCCTGGCAGGGTCCGTCTGAGACAGGGACGGAGGCTGTGAGTGCTCCTCACTCCCGGTAGGGTCTGTCTGAGACAGGGACGGAGGCTGTGAGTGCTCCTCACTCCCGGTAGGGTCCGTCTGAGACAGGGACGGAGGCTGTGAGTGCTCCTCACTCCGGTTGGGTCTGTCTGAGACAGGGACAGAGGCTGTGATGCTCCTCATTCCTGGCAGGGTCCGTCTGAGACAGGGACGGAGGCTGTGAGTGCTCCTCATTCCCGGTAGGGTCTGTCTGAGACAGGGACGGAGGCTGTGAGTGCTCCTCACTCCCGGTAGGGTCCGTCTGAGACAGGGACGGAGGCTGTGAGTGCTCCTCATTCCCGGTAGGGTCTGTCTGAGACAGGGACGGAGGCTGTGAGTGCTCCTCATTCCCGGTAGGGTCTGTCTGAGACAGGGACGGAGGCTGTGAGTGCTCCTCACTCCCGGCAGGGTCTGTCTGAGACAGGGACGGAGGCTGTGATGCTCCTCACTCCCGGTAGGGTCTGTCTGAGACAGGGACGGAGGCTGTGATGCTCCTCACTCCCGGTAGGGTCTGTCTGAGACAGGGACGGAGGCTGTGAGTGCTCCTCACTCCCGGTAGGGTCTGTCTGAGACAGGGACAGAGGCTGTGAGTGCTCCTCACTCCCGGTAGGGTCTGTCTGAGATAGGGACGGAGGCTGTGATGCTCCTCACTCCCGGCAGGGTCTGTCTGAGACAGGGACGGAGGCTTTGAGTGCTCCTCACTCCCGGCAGGGTCTGTCTGAGACAGGGACGGAGGCTGTGAGTGCTCCTCATTCCCGGTAGGGTCTGTCTGAGACAGGGATGGAGGCTGTGGGGGTGGAGGTTCTTGCTTTTTTGTAGTTTTTTTTCCTTTTGACCCTAGGGTTACGTTGTGGAGCTGGATCAGCGCTGTGACCCGTTGGGGTGTCAGCAGTGTTGTCAGTATAAGGTGTGACACCTGTCCCGGGTTGGTTAGTGGGAGTTTCTGCCTCTAGTTGCTCGTTAGGACTCGTCACCGGCACTGCGCGAGCTGTAGACACGCTCGGCTGCTCGGTACGCGCTGGGTCTGCCGGTGTCTCTACCTGTCTGCTCGGACACGTCTGTCTGACATGGCCGTGTTCACCACACACTAAACATCTCATCTGTTCGGAGCTGATGAAGACGGTGTAATCTTTATTCTCTAGCGTTAGTTTAACACAGAGAGAGAGCGGCTCGTGTCGTGTGTTTAGGATGATGTAGGTGAAACGGTGGAAAGACATGACGTGTTTAATGTCGGGATTTTTAAAACCCAAAGGGATCATTTTAATCTGTGCTGTTAACTTTCCGTAGCGCTCGAGCACACTTTTTAAAGTTTCATTTTTAATAAAAGGAGGCACGTTAGACAGCACGATTTTCTTAGAGACACCGGAAAGTGGAAACAGACGAACATACTCCTTGTTTATCACTAGCCCCTGTTCAATTAGCGAATCAACCATTTCAACTTCGGCAAGAAAAACCACCACTGCTTTGTTCATCCGAGAAGCTGATCTGACTTTTAAACCACCAAGCTGATCACTGAAAGCAGTGAGAACTTCTTCCATTGGTATGGAGTCATCCGGCGTGCATTTACACCCACGCCTCAGGGTCAGGCGGGAGAAATCTCCATTTAGCTCCATTTTGGAGCGAGTTTTGCCGAAAATAGTCGTCTCACACACAGTTAACTCACTAAAACTCTTACTTTAGAACAATAGACTAAAGAAGAAAACAGAAAGGGAAAGTATTTGAAAAAAGACTACAAACACTCAGAGACGTGCTCTAACCACCTGCACTCTCGCCCGCTACCCACAATCCTCAGAGAGAGAGAGAGAGACAGAGAAAGACAGAGAGTGAGAGAGACAGAGAGAGACAGACAGACAGAGAAAGAGAGACATAGAGAAAGAGAAAGAGACAGAGAGAGGGACAGAGAGATAGAGACAGAGAGAGAGAGAGACACAGAGAGTTAGAGAGACACAGAGAGAGACATAGAGAGAGAGCGAGACAGAGAGAGACATAGAGAGAGAGACATAGAGAGAGAGGGAGACATAGAGAGAGAGAGAGACATAGAGAGAGAGAGACAGAGAGAGAGAGGCATAGAGAGAGAGACATAGAGAGAGACATAGAGAGAGAGAGAGAGAGACAGAGAGAGAGAGACAGCGAGAGACATAGAGAGAGAGAGACATAGAGAGAGAGAGACAGCGAGAGACATAGAGAGAGAGAGAGACATAGAGAGAGAGAGACAGAGAGAGAGAGGCATAGAGAGAGAGACATAGAGAGAGACATAGAGAGAGAGAGAGAGAGAGAGACAGAGAGAGAGAGACAGCGAGAGACATAGAGAGAGAGAGACATAGAGAGAGAGAGACAGCGAGAGACATAGAGAGAGAGAGAGAGACATAGAGAGAGAGACAGAGAGAGACATAAAGAGAGAGAGAGAGAGACATAGAGAGAGAGAGAGAGAGAGACAGCAAGAGACATAGAGAGAGAGAGAGAGAGACATAGAGAGAGAGACAGCGAGAGACATAGAGAGAGAGAGAGAGAGAGAGACAGTGAGAGACATAGAGAGAGAGAGTGAGAGAGAGAGAAAGAGAGAGAGTGAGAGAGAGAGAGAAAGAGAGAGAGAGAGAGAGAGAGAGGAAGAGAGAGAGAGAGTGAGAGAGAGAGAGTGAGAGAGAGAGAGAAAGAGAGAGAGAGAGAGAGAGAGAGAGAGAGAGAGAGGTTGCTACAGGAACTCACTTGTTATTCATGAACATGCTACAGCATTATAAAGGATCAAGCGTACGGTGTGTCAGTAAAACACCGTATCGTCCAGCGTTGTTGATTATTTTCCTACAACAGCGTAACACGAAGCGTATTATTCTTTTCTTACCTACCACAGGTGATTCAATATTTGTCGATACCACTGCATCTCCTGCGATCTGACTCAGTTTCTCCGCCTCCGAATGATAAGTGATCACCTTCGTACAGAATCCGGGGTCGGCCTACCGTTACTTCCCGAATCATCATGACATACAGGACTATTTCAAGTTTCAGAGCGATGGGGAAATCATCGTGCTAGCCTGCTCAATTATTTACAGTTTGAACCGATGCTTCTATCCACACGCCGCTACTTGGCACACGTAGTCAGAGTGTTAGCCTACGTGAACCTGGTTTCCACGTGTGTAGAGTTTAGCAGAACACACATCACAACAGGTAACAGACTGACGTCAGTGTTAACTCTCTAACAGTAACTCAGAATGTGAATCATCCAGTCTGAACTAAGGGTCTGGGACAGCAAGATACACACACACACACACACACACACACACACACACACACACAGAGAGCTCGAGATCGTCTCCCCTTCGTCCAGTGGACTGACCTCACGATCAATGTATGGATCCTGCCACCTGCTGTCAATAGTGAAAATGACATCTAAATGCCATTAAGCGAAAAGCAATGAGCGTGATTGATCATCAGGGACAGAGAGCGAGACAAACGGAGAGAGAGACGAAGACATTCTACATACATTATATACAACAAAAACACTAAATAGGCTCTGTGGCATCTCTTTGGATGTTCACCAGTGTTTAAAATGAGATTTTAATAATGTGTTGTTGTTGGTTTTTTTTTGTAATTTCGTCTATAAATCATAAATTGCACTTAATTAGCCTAATGAAACAACTCATAGCTATTTTTATCCGATCTATCTCCATAACAGTGTGTTACATAATCACATGACAGCTCTCTGGATGGTTATAGTTCAGTTTGATTAAACACTGAGAGGAAATAAGCTTTCAGAGACATTTGGGGGTTTTGATATGTAAGATACTTCCAGTGCGTAGAGGAAGTGCACTTCAGATTTACACGGGGTGTTCATCATTCATTCATATGAGCAACATATGTTTTAAAGAAAACCTGGAATTGATCGGGAAGACGTGTTCAGACACGTCAAGTACTCCGGTACTTTAGTACTCCGCCGCAAAGCTTGCGTTTGTAGTTACAGCTGCGAGAAGTCTTCAGTGTGAACGCATTCTTTCCGGCAAATCGTCTTCAAAACTTCCCCAAGTTTTCCCCGGTCCCACTCGAAATTTCAGAAATTACCCGGGCGGCTGTGGATCAGGTGGTAGACTCGGGGTGTCCACTAATCGTAGGGTTGGCGGTTCGATTCCCGGCCCATGTGACTCCACGTGCCGAAGTGTCCTTGGGCGAGACGCCGAACCCCAAGTTGCTCCCGATGGCAAGTTAGCGCCTTGCACGGCCGCTCTGCTACCATTGGTGTGTGAATGGCTGAATGAGACTATATAAGTGCGGAACATTTACCATTTACCATGAATCCTCCATAAATTGAGCTACTGTAGCTGTGTGTTTGGGGTCATCGTCTTGGTCGTCGTCTTGGGGTCGTCGCCTTGTATATAAAGCTAAACTCACTGTATATGCAATAATATTTTTATAACTTTGGACCGAATAGGTTTATTTTTATTATTCTGAACAATAATCAATCAATCAATCAATCAATCAATCAATCATATCCTGGTACATGGCTTCAGTCCATTGCGTGTTGTTCGGTGTAGCTGCTTTCAGGTCGTCCTGCAACTCTTTTCCAGTGACTGCTGGCTGTGTTGTGAAATCCTGCGTGGTACACCTGTCCAGAGACGAGTCGTCGTGGTGCCGTGAACTTTCCGCTTGCGTTTTATCGATATCGTTAATGTTGAAGGTTGAAGGTTTTTGCGACGGCTCTTGTAGCTTTTTCCATTCAAACGTTGCTGTGGGAGAACTTCAGGAAGCTCCTTCACCATGATGCCGATGATCTTGGGAGGTCTTTTATAACAACACCCGGTGCCATTTTTTTTAATGTTTAGGAATACATGTGTGTACATTTGAAGTGGATATATTGTATGCACCGGAAGTGTGTTAAATAACAAAACGAACATCGTCCGAATGCGTATTCCCCCTCGTTGTATTTATATTTCTGGTACGATTTTGTAAGCTGGTTTGCAGTACAACACAGACGTAGAAGAGTGTGTACATGGTGCGAAATGGTCCTAACGTGTGTAACTTTCTTAACAATAGAGCGCCG
>NC_071265.1:4412500-4420000 GCF_023375685.1 Ictalurus furcatus | reverse complement strand
AAGAGGAGAGTAGAGGTGGAGAAGAGGAGAGAGTAGAGGTGGAGAAGAGGAGAGAGGAGAGGTGGAGAAGAGGAGAGAGGAGAGGTGGAGAAGAGGAGAGAGGAGAGGTGGAGAAGAGGAGAGGAGAGGTGGAGAAGTGGAGAGAGTAGAGGTGGAGAAGAGGAGAGAGGAGAGGTGGAGAAGAGGAGAGAGTAGAGGTGGAGAAGTGGAGAGGAGAGGTGGAGAAGAGGAGAGAGTAGAGGTGGAGAAGTGGAGAGGAGAGGTGGAGAAGAGGAGAGAGTAGAGGTGGAGAAGTGGAGAGGAGAGGTGGAGAAGAGGAGAGAGTAGAGGTGGAGAAGAGGAGAGAGGAGAGGTGGAGAAGAGGAGAGAGTAGAGGTGGAGAAGTGGAGAGGAGAGGTGGAGAAGAGGAGAGAGTAGAGGTGGAGAAGAGGAGAGAGGAGAGGTGGAGAAGAGGAGAGAGGAGAGGTGGAGAAGAGGAGAGGAGAGGTGGAGAAGTGGAGAGAGTAGAGGTGGAGAAGAGGAGAGAGGAGAGGTGGAGAAGAGGAGAGAGTAGAGGTGGAAAAGTGGAGAGGAGAGGTGGAGAAGAGGAGAGAGTAGAGGTGGAGAAGTGGAGAGGAGAGGTGGAGAAGAGGAGAGAGTAGAGTTGGAGAAGTGGAGAGGAGAGGTGGAGAAGAGGAGAGAGTAGAGGTGGAGAAGTGGAGAGAGGAGAGGTGGAGAAGTGGAGAGGAGAGGAGAGGTGGAGAAGAGGAGAGGTGGAGAAGAGGAGAGAGGAGAGAGGAGAGGTGGAGAAGAGGAGAGGAGAGGAGAGGTGGAGAAGAGGAGAGAGGAGAGAGGAGAGGTGGAGAAGAGGAGAGAGGAGAGAGGAGAGGTGGAGAAGAGGAGAGGAGAGGAGAGGTGGAGAAGAGGAGAGAGGAGAGAGGAGAGGTGGAGAAGAGGAGAGGAGAGGAGAGGTGGAGAAGAGGAGAGAGGAGAGAGGAGAGGTGGAGAAGAGGAGAGGAGAGGAGAGGTGGAGAAGAGGAGAGAGGAGAGAGGAGAGGTGGAGAAGAGGAGAGGAGAGGAGAGGTGGAGAAGAGGAGAGAGTAGAGGTGGAGAAGTGGAGAGGAGAGGTGGAGAAGAGGAGAGAGTAGAGGTGGAGAAGTGGAGAGAGGAGAGGTGGAGAAGTGGAGAGGAGAGGAGAGGTGGAGAAGAGGAGAGAGGAGAGGTGGAGAAGAGGAGAGGAGAGGAGAGGTGGAGAAGAGGAGAGAGTAGAGGTGGAGAGGAAAGGAGAGGTGGAGAAGTGGAGAGGAGAGGTGGAGAAGTGGAGAGGAGAGGTGGAGAAGAGGAGAGGTGGAGAGGAAAGGAGAGGTGGAGAAGTGGAGAGGAGAGGTGGAGAAGAGGAGAGAGGAGAGGTGGAGAAGAGGAGAGAGGAGAGGTGGAGAAGAGGAGAGAGTAGAGGTGGAGGAGAGGAGAGAGGAGAGGTGGAGAAGAGGAGAGGAGAGGTGGAGAAGAGGAGAGGTGGAGAGGAAAGGTGGAGAGGAAAGGAGAGGTGGAGAAGTGGAGAGGAGAGGTGGAGAAGAGGAGAGAGGAGAGGTGGAGAAGAGGAGAGGCGAGGTGGAGAAGAGGAGAGAGTAGAGGTGGAGGAGAGGAGAGAGGAGAGGTGGAGAAGAGGAGAGGAGAGGTGGAGAAGTGGAGAGGAGAGGTGGAGAAGAGGAGAGAGGAGAGGTGGAGAAGAGGAGAGGAGAGGTGGAGAAGAGGAGAGGTGGAGAGGAAAGGTGGAGAGGAAAGGAGAGGTGGAGAAGTGGAGAGTAGAGGTGGAGAAGAGGAGAGAGGAGAGGTGGAGAAGAGGAGAGAGGAGAGGTGGAGGAGAGGAGAGGAGAGGAGAGGTGGAGAAGAGGAGAGAGGAGAGATGGAGGAGAGGAGAGGAGAGGAGAGGAGAGGAGAGCTGATTCGCTCCGTGTGCCGTCATGTCAGTGTGATGTCATTCCCCCGGCTCCTGTGATGGTGAAGTCATTGTTGTGTGTTTTCTTTTCTAACTCCAACTGTGAGTCACGTTCCCCTGCACTGTCCCGTTCCCCTGCACTGTCCCGTTCCCCTGCACTGTCCTGTTCCCCTGCACTGTCCCATTCCCCTGCACTGTCCCGTTCCCCTGCACTGTCCCAAGGTGTCTGATGTTCAGACTTTCCAAGCCGCCTACAGTGCGTGTAAACAGACGGTAACGAGGAAGAGACAAAAATGAGGAAAAAGAAAAGGGTGGGAAAAGGAGGGCTAAATAAAGAAGGAAGTGAGGAAAAATACATAACTAGTGCTGAAGAGTTTCCTAAAGGAAGCGGTGGAGAGTTTAATGGCAAAGCAGAAGGAAAGAAGAGAGAAAGGAAATGAAGGGAAATTGAAAAAGGAGAGGAGAGAATGATTGGGATGAAGGGATGAAAGGAAATAGCAGATGAAAAAAATTAGAGGAGTAAAGGAAAGAATACTTGAAGAATACAGAAAGGAAGAAGGAGGAAGCGTTATCAAGAAGAAAATGAAGAAAGGAAGACGAACAGCTGGCATAGGAAATAAACATTTAAAGGGAAAGGAAAAAAGAAGGAGGGAGAAAGGCATAAAAGAATGGAAAAGAAATTAGTGGCCGAAGATAAGGATATTAAAGACAGGAAATGAAGAGGAAGAGGAAATGAACTGAAAGAAAACAAGAAATGAAGAAGGAAGAAAAAGAAAATGAAGAAAATAATCCTCAGAATCAGATAGGAGATCAGATGAATATTTGAGGGGAAGGAAAGAAAAGAAAGGAAAGGAAAGAAAGGGGGGAAAGTCAGGAAGGGAAGGGAAAGGAAAGAAAATAAAGGGGAAAGGAAATGAAAAGGAAAGGAAAGGAAAGGAAAGGAAAGGAAAGGAAAGGAAAAAATGTCAGAAAGGAAAGGAAAGAAAAAGAAAAGTTAAAAGGCAACAGGAGGAAATGAAAATGAGGAGATTAAATTAAACATTTAACTGAAAGACAAGGAAAGGAAATTAAAGAAAAGGGATAAAATGAAGGCAAGGGGAAGGGGAAGGGGAAGGAAAAAGGAAAGAAAAGAAAAGGAAAGGAAAGGGGAAGGAAAAGGGGAAGGAAAAGGGGAAGGAAAAGGGAAAGGAAAAGGGAAAGGAAAGGAAAAGGGGAAGGACAAGGTAAGGGAAAGGAAAAGGAAAGGAAATGAAAGAAAAGGGATAAAATGAAGGGAAGGGAAAAGGGAAGAAAAAAGGAAAGAAAAGGAAAAGGAAAAGGAAAGGAAAAGGAAAAGGAAAAGGAAAAGGAAGGGAAAAGGAAAGGAAATTAAAGAAAAGGGATAAAAGGAAATGAAAGAAAAGGAAAGGAAAAGGAAAGGAAAAGGGAAAGGAAGGGAAAAGGGAAAGGAAGGGAAAAGGAAAGGAAGGGAAAAGGGAAAGGAAGGGAAAAGGGAAAGGAAGGGAAAAGGAAAGGAAGGGAAAAGGAAAGGAAATTAAAGAAAAGGGATAAAAGGAAATGAAAGAAAAGGAAAGGAAAAGGAAAGGAAAAGGAAAGGAAATTAAAGAAAAGGGATAAAGGAAATGAAAGAAAAGGAAAGGAAAAGGAAAGCAAGAGGAAAGGAAATTAAAGAAAAGGGGTAAAAGGAAATGAGAGAAAAGGAAAGGGAAAGGAAAGGAAAAGTGTAAGGGAAAGGAAGGGAAAAGGAAAGGAAAGGGAAATGAAAGGAAAGGAAAAGTGTAAGGGAAAGGAAAGGAAAGGAAAAGTGTAAGGGAAAGGAAGGGAAAGGAAAAGTGTAAGGGAAAGGAAGGGAAAAGGAAAGGAAAGGGAAAGGAAAGGAAAGGAAAAGTGTAAGGGAAAGGAAGGGAAATTAAAGAAAAAGGATAAAAGGAAAGGAAAGGGAAAGAAAAGGGAAAGGAAAAGGAAAGGAAGGGAAAAGGAAATGAAATGAAAGAAAAGGGATAAGAGGAAATGAAAGAAAAGGAAAGGAAAGGAAAGGGAAAGGAAAAGGAAAGGAAAGGAAAAGGAAATGAAATTAAAGAAAAGGGATAAAAGGAAATGAAAGAAAAGGAAAGGAAAGGAAAGGAAAGGAAAGGAAAGGAAAGGAAAGGAGAAAAGGGAAGGTACAGGAAGGAAGGCGGGTGAAGAATGAGCTTAAACAGCAGCAGTGGGAGAGGAGTGAAGGTGATCACACAGAGGAAGAAGGCCGGCATGTTTCCGGGTGTAAACTGGGACTTCTGCGCTCCTCACAGTGAAGAACACCAGGCCATGTTGTCGTTATTCAGCTGCAGCAGCTCCATCAAAGCGAAGGACTCTCGCCCGGAGAACGAGTGCGGGCCTCCGTTCAGCGTGACACGTAGTGACAGCTCTCTGCCTCGGCCTCCGGCCCGCCTCCGGCCAATTAAACACTCATGAGACTGTAATTTGTGTGTATCCGCGAGTGTGTGTGTCTTTCTGTCTGGCTGTCTCTGTCTGTCTGCGTCTCGCAGGTGTTTCGCTCAGCCGTGAGTGATTGACAGGACAGGCTCTGGCTGTCCTCATGCCCTCCACACTAAGAGAATAAAAGATGAGGGTAAGATTTATATTACAACATAATATATGTGACCTCGTGCTCATTAAATGATTTGTTAAGTCGGGAATTTTTATCACTTCTCATTCGGCAGACGTGAAGTCACTGTATTAACGTGTCACATCCTCTCACGTCGACGGAACGTGAGCTCCAGAGCTACATGCCTTATACTATAGCTATTTGATAATGTATTTATTTCATAATGCATTTCTTCAGAGTCTAGACCAAGTCATGAAGTCATACAACAAGTGGAGTGCAAAAGTTTGTACACCCCTTAGTTTCTGAATGGAAAGAAAGAAGAGCATGTACCTCGATTTCACGGTTATCTACAAAACTAAATCCCGTCATCATGCAAAGATGTTTTCCAATTGACATCCTGTTACAACATCCTAAATATTTCCCCCAGCTGAAGATCTTCAGTAAGAGCTTTATCCTGAGCAGGGTGGAGGTGAATCTGGAACCTATTCCAGCAACCCTGGGTGTGAAGCGGGAATACAGCCTGCATGGAGTACAGTGCATTAAATGGCATGAAGAAGAGAAGGAAGAAGAGGAGAATAAAGAGGAAGAGAATGAAGAAGACGAGAATGAAGAAGAGGAGAATAAAGAGGAAGAGAATAAAGAAGCGAATGAAGAAGAGGAGAATAAAGAGGAGAATGAAGAAGAGGAGAATAAAGAGAAGAATGAAGAAGAGGAGAATAAAGAGAAGAATGAAGAAGAGGAGAATGAAGAAGAGGAGAATGAAGAAGAGAATGAAGAAGAAGAGAATGAAGAAGAGGAGAATAAAGAAGAGAATGAAGAAGAGGAGAATGAAGAAGAGAATGAAGAAGAAGAGAATGAAGAAGAGGAGAATAAAGAAGAGAATGAAGAAGAGGAGAATAAAGAAGAGAATGAAGAAGAGGAGAATGAAGAGGAGAATGAAGAAGAGGAGAATAAAGAAGAGAATGAAGAAGAAGAGAATGAAGAAGAGGAGAATAAAGAAGAGAATGAAGAAGAGGAGAATAGAGTAGAGAATGAAGAAGAGGAGAATAAAGAAGAGAATGAAGAGGAGAATAAAGAAGAGAATGAAGAGGAGAATAAAGAAGCGAATGAAGAAGAGGAGAATAAAGAAGAGAATGAAGAAGAGGAGAATGAAGAAGAGGAGAATAAAGAAGAGAATGAAGAAGAGGAGAATGAAGAGGAGAATGAAGAAGAGAATGAAGAAGAGGAGAATAAAGAAGAGAATGAAGAAGAGGAGAATAAAGAAGAGGAGAATGAAGAAGAGGAGAATGAAGAAGAGGAGAATGAAGAGGAGAATGAAGAAGAGGAGAATAAAGAAGAGAATGAAGAAGAGGAGAATGAAGAAGAGGAGAATAAAGAAGAGAATGAAGAAGAGGAGAATGAAGAAGAGGAGAATGAAGAAGAGGAGAATGAAGAAGAGAATGAAGAAGAGGAGAATGAAGAAGAGGAGAATGAAGAAGAGGAGAATGAAGAAGAGAATGAAGAAGAGAATGAAGAAGAGGAGAATGAAGAAGAGGAGAATAAAGAAGAGAATGTACGAGCAACAAAATGGCAGCGTTAGCGCTGTCGTCTCACGGCTCCAGGATTCCCGGGTCGCGCCGGAGCTTGGGTTACTGTCTGTGTGGAGTTTTGCATGCTCTCCATGTGTCTGAGTGGGTTTCTTCCAGGTTCTCTGGTTTCCTCCCACCTCCCATAACTATGACAGTAGGTGGATTGGCTACTCTAAATTGCCCCTAGCTGTGAATGTGTGTGTGAATGTGTGTGTGAATGTGTGTGTGAATGTGTGTGTGTGAATGTGTGTGTGTGAATGTGTGTGTGGTGCATTGTGATGGACTGAAGTTCAATCCAGGATGTATTCGCCCTTCATGCCCAGTGTTCCTGGGATAGGCTTCGGATGCAATGTGACTCTGACTGGGATAAAATGATATGTTAAGATTAAATTATTATTAGTATTATTATTATTATTATTATTATTATTATTATTATTATTATTATCCATCCATTTTCCATACCACTTATCCTACACAGGGTCGCAGGGAGCCTGGAGAATATCCCAGGGAACTCGTGGCAGGAGATGGGGTACACCCTGGACGGAGCCAACCTATCGCAGGGCACAATCACACACACACACACACACACACACTCTTACACACCCATTCATACACTATGGACAATTTGGAAATGCCAATCAGCCTACAACACAGGTCTTTGGACTGGAGGAGAAAACCAGAGAATCTGGAGGAAACCCCCGAACCATAGGGAGAACATGAAAACTCCGGATGCAGGATTCGAACCCTCACCCAAACGTGCTAAACACTAAGTCCCCCCCCAGTATTATTATTAGTAGTAGTAGTAGTAGTAGTAGTAGATCTATAGACATGCGACAAAGCTATTTAGTGTCACAGCAGACCTGCTAGTAAAGATAGAATTAAATATTAGAATGCATCTGAATTCCCTACAGACACTTCCTTAATCGCCATGGGCTTCATTATGTCCTCGTCCTGCTTCCTGTTGGGTCACGACAGCATTCATCCCATCCTACACCGCACAGTTACAGGAGTGTGTTTAGTTATCTGTAGGCCATCATCTCTTCGAGGCCTGGTTAAATAACGGCACGCAGTCGGAGACGTCTGTTTCTGCGTGTTCGTCATCGTCGCCATAATTAACCTTGTTCACGGAAAGGTTGCCCGTTTGAGTTATTGCGCTTTTGTTATTTCGGAAGGAAATCTCTCTTTCCCTCTGTCTGTCTCTCTCTCTCTCCCTTTCTCTCCGCTCCACGTCGGATGAAATATTGCCCGAGACGTAATTTTTATTCGGAAGCAGCTCTGTGAGGGATATTATTTAAATTACCTCTCCTTGGGCTAAATCCTACTGAAATATTTCCACTTTGATTTATCTCGCAGTCATATTGAGAGAATGAAGCGAGGATCTTTTTTTTTTCTTTTCTTTTTTTTTTTTATTATTACGCAGAGAAAAA
>NC_071265.1:4405000-4407500 GCF_023375685.1 Ictalurus furcatus | reverse complement strand
TGCTTCATAACATCAACAAATCACATTCAATTCAATTTTACTTGTATAGCGCTTTTTACAATGGACAAGGCCTGAGGCCTGAGGCCTAAAGCAGCTTTACAGAAACATATAAACACAGGATGGAGATTTTAAGTGTGTGAATTTATCCCTATTGAGCGAGAAG
The DNA here is from genome assembly GCF_023375685.1 of Ictalurus furcatus. Lineage (NCBI taxonomy): Eukaryota > Metazoa > Chordata > Actinopteri > Siluriformes > Ictaluridae > Ictalurus > Ictalurus furcatus. Next base: position 4,407,337 of record NC_071265.1, on the reverse strand, counting down.
GTGGAGGCGGTGGTGAGGAAAAACTCCCTGAGATGATATGAGGAAGAAACCTTGAGAGGAACCAGACTCAGAAGGGAACCCGTCCTCATCTGGGTAACGACGGATAGTGTGAAAGTAAAGGAAAGTTCATTATGTATATTCATATAATCAATTCAAATAAATAAATCAAATATAACGCTAAATAAACTGTGGACTGCTATACTACTGAACGGACACCCTGAATTTAAAAAAATATATTCATTTAAACGTTGTTGGGGTTTTTTTTTTTACATTTTATATGTAATCTAAGAAAATGGAGGAGAAATTGGAGGGAAAGGTGTGTGTTTTTTTTTGTTGTAGGTGCGATGATGTTCTGCTTGATGTTTTGAGGAAACGTCATCTTATATCAAGCTCAAGTGCTGCACAAATAAACATAAGCAGAAAAAAAGAGAAAGAATAGAAAGAGAGAGAGAGAGAGAGAGAGAGAGAGAGAGAGTCTCACTGCGCCCTCAATGTCACTTCTCACTTCAGACGCGTGTTGGATTTGGCCCGAGGACAGCGACGCAACGTTCTAACACAATTACACAGCAGCACGCGGAGAACACACGCAATAAAGACGTCACAGTGACAGAGTAAACAGCTCAGGTGAGTGCTCACACACTGCACCATGCGAGTGTGTGACGATGCTCCAGCGGCGATACGAGACATTTTTAAGAAAGATGTTTACAATCAGAAATAAAAGTGTCACTTGTGTGCATCAGTAGTTTCTGGGATTTGTGCAGCTGTGTGTGTGTGTGTGTGTGTGTGTGAGTGTGTGTGTGTGTGTGAGAGAGAGAGAGAGGTTAAAAATTCAAATGCAACCAAGAGAAAAGCGTGGGGGTGGGGGGGAGCTGCAATATCTTGCTTTTCCCCAATCCATTATTATTATTATTATTTCATCTTAAATATTTTTTTATTCTCAAGGTTATTTTATAATAATTCTTCTTAATTATTCGTCAGTTGTTTAGAATTTCTATGACATGTTTTTTCTATTTTCTGCTTTTTCCCTTATGCTGTTTTTATTGCCATTTTTTTTATTTCTGCATTTTAATGTACTAAAATTTGTGATATAGCTATACAAAACAATACGTTTATTATTATTATTATTATTATTATTATTATTATTTTAAATCATAATGTTAATGCTTCATAAACCCAATAAAGCCACTATGTAAAGGTGTGTAAAGATATGTAAGTGTCTTATTCAGAAGCTCAAATATACAAAGGAAAGAAAACAAAGATAGAAAAAAAAGATGATGTATATCTTTTTTTTTTTTTTTTACTATATAATTTTAAACACTTATTTGAAAGTGTTAAAGTGCACCTATTATGCTTTTTCAGATATTCCCTTTCATGTAGTGTGTTATACAGCTGTTTGTGAATGTAAAAACATCTGCAAAGTAAAAGATCAAAGCGCCGGACAAACGGAGTTATTGACTCCCAAAAGAAGGAATCGATTCCGAACCGCTGAATCGAGTCGTTAGTGATTCCAGACTTGACTTCCTGTACGAACCCACGTAGGCTTGTAACAAAAAGCCCCGCCTCTGGTCTTCATCGGCTGCTCGCTGATAGACGGAGCTGAAACTCGTTACGGTAGTGGGCGTTTCCTTTTCAACACACTGATAGCGGTAGACCAATCACGACAGACTGGGATGTCTGAGCAATCAGAGAAGAGTTTAGAACGAATCACTGAACGAGTCGTTTGTGACACTGGGGGGAAAAAAGCTAATGCTGCAGTTTAAATGACCAGCATGTTAAAGTGTTTTTTTGACTTCGGATGCATGTAAAATCTATTGTATGAGACCTTTAAATCAAAATTAGGCACGTTTCAAAACCATAACAAGTGCGCTGGAATATTTGAAAAAGACCCGATGAGTGAACAAAAAGAAGGGATTCGTACAGCTTTTTGGGACAGGAACGCTCATCTGTCTCAGACAGTGCTGCAAAGCATTTACTGCCTGAAGTGTTCCGTACACTAGCCTACACTAGCTAGCATTTAGCAGCAACAGTGTTACAGCGGGCTACGTAGCAGAAACGCTAAATGCATATACAGTTCCTGCCATTAATATTGGCACCCTTGGTAAATATGAGCAAAGAAGGCTGTGAAAATTTGCCTTTATTGTTTAATGTTTTGATCTTTTGTAACACCTGATGAGGTTGGAGAATACATGGCGAGGGATCTGAGAGCGTTCCTCCATACAGAATCTCTCCAGATCCTTCACATTTCGAGGTCCACGCTGGTGGACTCTCCTCTTCATTTCACCCCACAGGTTTTCTATGGGGTTCAGGTCAGGGGACTGGGATGGACATGGCAGGACT
>NC_071265.1:4315000-4400000 GCF_023375685.1 Ictalurus furcatus | reverse complement strand
AGCCGCGTTTTACACCCGTCATCTGATAGCCAAGTGGCCGCGCGATAAATCCCACACTTTACGGCCGTTTCTCAGCAAATTGCCTCCATAGAATCAATATGGCGGACGCAGCTGCTATGGGCCTGATAAACGACAAAGCGAGAGAGAGAGAGCGCGCGCGAGAGAGAGAGACATACGGTGAAAAAGTGACAAGCAGAGAAAACGTCCTCGTGTCATTCCTCCACACATTTAGCGAACACGCTTCCTTCCTACTATTCGATCAAATTACTTCACGGACGTCACCCGTGCTGTTTATGGGCTCCATTAGCATTAATATAGTTCCTTCGTTGTTAGAGACAGGAGGAGATCAAGTCAAAAAAAAGAAATGTAATCTATAAATTAAAAAACAATAAATAAATAAAAATTAGTAACTATCTAAATGACTATGAAGAAACACAGGGAGAAGACAAACATGTACAAAGCTGCTAAGGTGAGAAAAGGAAGAAAGATTGAGAGAACCGCATGAAATAAAGAGAAGGATGTGTAGAAATAATGAGGGAGTTTCTCCTTGCCACGGTCACCTCTAGCGTGCACATCAGGGATCTATATCCAACTCCACATCTGGATTTCTGTAAAGCGGTCTATTGTTAAATTCTATACATAAAAAAAAAAAAGTATAAAACTGAATCGAAGAAAGAATCGTTTCTGTTGTAATAACACACGCAGGGACTTGTACGGCGGACGCTCGGAGGATAATAATCCACACGCGTTTCATTGGGGGTGGGATGTTCATGGAAGGAGTCTCCAGTTTCAGCAAGTTTGAGATTTCTCGGTAAAATGGCAATCAGTGACATCTTTTTTTTTTTTTTTTTTCCGTCTAATTAACTTCAAAAGACAAAAAAAGTGAATCTGGTGAATGAGCGGTTGTTTACTGCTCTCGTGACGTACGTCGTTAGAGTAACCCGTTTGCTTCATGGACGTTCAGCGACGTTACACGGAACGATAAATCGCACGTCGTTCAGTACTACATAAAAACCGTAACGTGACCGTTAGAAAATGACCGGAGTGTAAGAGGAATAAAAGACCTCAGGGCGTGCTGGTACAGGCTGCGTCACACCGCACTGTTGATTCATTTCCCATTCCAGCACAACCACTTATTTAACCTGAAGAACCGACCATGTGTCCTGATCACGCCTATTATAAACTGACACGTGCTCCGACTTTACTGTTGAAATGAAATGGAGTGAAGGTGTAACAGAGCAGTTATGTGACGATCGTACCGATCGCGTACGGATTATAATACGCCAGTGCGGCCGTATCTCCGCTCCGCTCGTCAGCCGTCACTTCACTCCGCCATGCAGTGATGTTCCGCGTCCTGCCATGCATCACGTTCATGATCCTAATATCTGCGATATGTAGCCCATCGTATATTAGCGTGACAAACGGCAGGGTGAGAATCATTGCTGCCCGCAAGCTGGAGAGAGAAAGTGATATTCAGAGAGAGAGAGAGAGAGAGAGAGAGAGAGAGAGAGAGAGAATCATCTCAGCTGGCACTTTTTATTAAGCTCATATTTCGACTCTGTCGCATTTGACTTGTAAAACAGACCTAATTAAAGGCTGAATCTGCACTTGCTCACATCAGCAGTGAGTTACTGTAAGAGTGACATGGCGTCGGCTCGTCCATCATCATCCCCATCATCATCATCATCATCATCACCTCCTCCATAACACTGTACAACAATAAGAGAAACATTAAAGGGGAATTACTGCAAAACAATTTACCCTTAATGTAGCACAGCCCGAGCAGAAAAACGACTCAAATATAGACCGATTAATAATACATGCTTTAATTAAACGGCTTTAAGGTGTGTGTGTGTGTGTGTGTGTGTGTGGAGACAGCTGGAGAGCCGAGCATGTGATTCATAGTCAGTAAATATGCAAAATGGAGGGGCGATGGCCATGAGGCAATCAGAGGACGTGTGTGTAATATAGGGCCAGATACACATAGCCATTATCTACACACACACACACACACACACACACACACACGGGAATGAAGAAACTTGACTGGAGCAGAAGGACAAGGACGATACTTTTGATGAGAAAAGAAATAAAGGGAGAGAAATGGACCGAGACACTAAAGATTTTCTTCTGATCTGGTGATAAAGATTAAATAAGACCTCCAACAATAAGCAATAAATAATAAAGGGCAGAAAACTACAGCTCGGGAGGAAGGGAAACGATTTTAAATAAGCAAGCAATAAATAATAAAAAGAGAATTTGCAAAGAGAGTTTGAAAGGAAGAAAACGAAGAAAGTAAAAAAAATGTAAACAGACGGGAAGAAAAGGAAGGAAGGAAGGAAGGAAGGAAGAGAAAAACGAGAGAAAGAAAACAGAACAGCGGGAAACTTCAACGCATAAACGGAAAAGTTAGACAGAAAGAAAGGTTTCTGAAATTGAAAACTTAAAACGAAAAGAGAACGAGCGAGGAGCGCGACAAGATTTTCTTCTCAGAAAGAAGGAAAGAAAGAAAGAAGGAAAGAAGGAAAGAAAGAAGGAAAGAAAGAAGGAAAGAAAGAAGGAAAGAAAGAAAGAAAGAAAGAAAGAAAGAAAGAAAGAAGGAAAGGAAGAAAGAAGGAAAGAAAGAAAGAAAGAAAGAAGGAAAGAAAGAAAGAAAGAAAGAAGGAAAGAAAGAAAGAAAGAAGGAAAGAAGGAAAGAAAGAAGGAAAGAAAGAAGGAAAGAAAGAAAGAAAGAAAGAAAGAAGGAAAGAAAGAAAGAAAGAAGGAAAGAAGGAAAGAAAGAAGGAAAGAAGGAAAGAAGGAAAGAAAGAAAGAAAGAAAGAAGGAAAGGAAGAAAGAAGGAAAGAAAGAAAGAAAGAAGGAAAGAAAGAAAGAAAGAAAGAAGGAAAGAAAGAAAGAAAGAAAGAAGGAAAGAAAGAAAGAAGGAAAGGAAGAAAGAAGGAAAGAAAGAAAGAAAGAAAGAAAGAAGGAAAGAAGGAAAGAAAGAAAGGCTGGTTGGTATGGATTTGGTGTGATGGTGTTATTAGGGTGCTTTTTGTTCTGATTGTTATTATGCTGTTATAGTGTTATTAGGGTGTTGTAAAGGTGTTGTGACGGTGTTATTAGAGTGTTATGGTATTAGTGTTAGTGTTGTGCTGGGAATGAGTGTTATTAGGGTATTGTGAAGGGGTTATGATGGTGTTGTGATGTGTTAGAGTGATGTTACGGTGTTGTGATGGTGTTATTAGAGTGTTATGGTGTTAGTGTTGTGCTGGGAATGAGTGTTATTAGGGTGTTGTGAAGGGGTTATGATGGTGTTGTGATGTGTTAGAGTGATGTTACGGTGTTGTGATGGTGTTATTAGAGTGTTATGGTGTTAGTGTTGTGCTGGGAATGAGTGTTATTAGGGTGTTGTGAAGGGGTTATGATGGTGTTGTGATGTGTTAGAGTGATGTTACGGTGTTGTGATGGTGTTAGAGTGTTATGGTATTAGTGTTGTGCTGGGAATGAGTGTTATTAGGGTATTGTGAAGGGGTTATGATGGTGTTGTGATGTGTTAGAGTGATGTTACGGTGTTGTGACGGTGTTATTAGAGTGTTATGGTATTAGTGTTAGTGTTGTGCTGGGAATGAGTGTTATTAGGGTATTGTGAAGGGGTTATGATGGTGTTGTGATGTGTTAGAGTGATGTTACGGTGTTGTGATGGTGTTAGAGTGTTATGGTGTTAGTGTTGTGCTGGGAATGAGTGTTATTAGGGTGTTGTGAAGGGGTTATGATGGTGTTGTGATGTGTTAGAGTGATGTTACGGTGTTGTGATGGTGTTAGAGTGTTATGGTATTAGTGTTGTGCTGGGAATGAGTGTTATTAGGGTATTGTGAAGGGGTTATGATGGTGTTGTGATGTGTTAGAGTGATGTTACGGTGTTGTGATGGTGTTATTAGAGTGTTATGGTGTTAGGTTTGTGCTGGGAATGAGTGTTATTAGGGTGTTGTAAAGGGGTTATGATGGTGTTGGGATGGCGTTAGAGTGTTATGGTATTAGTGTTGTGCTGGGAATGAGTGTTAGGGTGTTGTAAAGGGGTTATGATGGTGTTGTGATGGTGTTATTAGAGTGTTATGGTATTAGTGTTAGTGTTGTGCTGGGAATGAGTGTTATTAGGGTGTTGTGATTGTTTTATGATGTTATTAAAGTGTTATGATGAGTTAGTGTGATGGTGGTTTGAGGTGTTTTATGGTGTTACGATGGTGTTACAGTGTTAGTGTGTTGCGGTTGTGTTATGAGAGTATTACTAAGGTGTTAAGATGTTTAGGGTGTGATTGTTATGACGGTGTTATAATAGTATCAGGGTGTTATTGAGTTATGATGGGGTTGTTATTGTGTTGTGATTGTGTTATGATGGGGTTATTGTGTTGTGATTGTGATATGATGGAGTGATTGTGTTATTGTGTTGTGATGGTGTTATGATGGGGGTTGTGTTATTATTGTGTTGTGATTGTGTTACGATGGGGTGATTGTGTTATTGTGTTGTGATGGTGTTATGATGGGGTTATTGTGTTGTGATGGTGTTATGATGGAGTGATTGTGTTATTGTGTTGTGATGGTGTTATGATGGGGTTATTGTGTTGTGTTATTATTGTGTTGTGATGGTGTTATGATGGGGTTATTGTGTTGTGATGGGGTTATGATGGAGTGATTGTGTTATTGTGTTGTGATTGTGTTATGATGGGGTTATTGTGTTGTGTTATTATTGTGTTGTGATTGTGTTATGATGGAGTGATTGTGTTATTATTGTGTTGTGATTGTGTTATGATGGGGTGATTGTGTTATTATTGTGTTGTGATTGTGTTATGATGGGGTGATTGTGTTATTATTGTGTTGTGATTGTGTTATGATGGGGTGATCGTGTTATTGTGTTGTGATTGTGTTATGATGGGGTGATTGGGTTATTATTGTGTTGTGATTGTGTTATGATGGGGTGATTGTGTTGTGTTATTATTGTGTTGTGATTGTGTTATGATGGAGTGATTGTTATTATTGTGTTGTGATTGTGTTATGATGGGGTTGTTATTATTGTGTTGTGATTGTGTTATGATGGGGTTATTGTGTTGTGTTATTATTGTGTTGTGATTGTGTTATGATGGGGTGATCGTGTTATTATTGTGTTGTGATTGTGTTATGATGGGGTGATTGTGTTGTGATTGTGTTATGATGGGTGATCGTGTTATTATTGTGTTGTGATTGTGTTATGATGGGGTGATTGTGTTGTGATTGTGTTATGATGGGGTGATTGTGTTATGTTGGGGTGATTGTGTTGTGATTGTGTTATGATGGGGTGATTGTGTTATTGTGTTGTGATTGTGTTATGATGGGGTGATTGTGGTGTTATTGTGTTATTGTGTTGTGATTGTGTTATGATGGGGTGATTGTGTTGTTATTGTGTTGTGATTGTGTTATTATTGTGTTGTGATTGTGTTATTATTGTGTTGTGATTGTGTTATTATTGTGTTGTGATTGTGTTATGATGGGGTTGTTGTGTTACTATTGTGTTGTTATTGTGTTGTGATTGTGTTATGATGGGGTGATTGTGTTATCGTGTTGTGATTGTGTTATTATTGTGTTGTGATTGTGTTATTATTGTGTTGTGATTGTGTTATGATGGGGTTGTTGTGTTACTATTGTGTTGTTATTGTATTGTGATTGTGTTATGATGGGGTGATTGTGTTATCGTGTTGTGATTGTGTTATGATGGGGTGATTGTGTTATTGTGTTGTGATGGTGTTATGATGGGGTGATTGTGTTATTATTGTGTTGTGATTGTGTTATGATGGGGTTGTTGTGTTACTATTGTGTTGTTATTGTGTTGTGATTGTGTTATGATGGGGTGATTGTGTTATTGTGTTGTGATTGTGTTATGATGGGGTGATTGTGTTATTATTGTGTTGTGATTGTGTTATGATGGGGTGATTGTGTTATTGTGTTGTGATTGTGTTATGATGGGGTTATTGTGTTGTGATTGTGTTAGTATTGTGTTATGATGGGGTGATTGTGTTATTATTGTGTTGTGATTGTGTTATGATGGGGTGATTGTGTTGTGATTGTGTTATGATGGGGTGATTGTGTTGTTATTGTGTTGTGATTGTGTTATGATGGGGTGATTGTGTTATTATTGTGTTGTGATGGTGTTATGATGGGGTTATTGTGTTGGGTTATTATTGTGTTATAATTGTGTTATGATGGGGTGATTGTGTTATTATTGTGTTGTGATTGTGTTATGATGGGGTGATTGTGTTGTTATTGTGTTGTGATTGTGTTATGATGGGGTGATTGTGTTGTTATTGTGTTGTGATGGTGTTATGATGGGGTTATTGTGTTGGGTTATTATTGTGTTGTGATTGTGTTATTGTGTTATTATTGTGTTGTGATTGTGTTATGATGGGGTGATTGTGTTATTATTGTGTTAGTATTGTGTTATGATGGGGTGATTGTGTTATTATTGTGTTGTGATTGTGTTATGATGGGGTGATTGTGTTGTTATTGTGTTGTGATGGTGTTATGATGGGGTGATTGTGTTGTTATTGTGTTGTGATTGTGTTATGATGGGGTTATTGTGTTGGGTTATTATTGTGTTGTGATTGTGTTATTGGGTTATTATTGTGTTGTGATTGTGTTATGATGGGGTGATTGTGTTATTATTGTGTTAGTATTGTGTTATGATGGGGTGATTGTGTTATTGTGTTGTGATTGTGTTATGATGGGGTGATTGTGTTATTATTGTGTTGTGATTGTGTTATGATGGGGTGATTGTGTTATTGTGTTGTGATTGTGTTATGATGGGGTGATTGTGTTATTATTGTGTTGTGATTGTGTTATGATGGGGTGATTGTGTTATTGTGTTGTGATTGTGTTATGATGGGGTTATTGTGTTGTGATTGTGTTAGTATTGTGTTATGATGGGGTGATTGTGTTATTATTGTGTTGTGATTGTGTTATGATGGGGTGATTGTGTTGTGATTGTGTTATGATGGGGTGATTGTGTTGTTATTGTGTTGTGATTGTGTTATGATGGGGTGATTGTGTTATTATTGTGTTGTGATGGTGTTATGATGGGGTTATTGTGTTGGGTTATTATTGTGTTGTGATTGTGTTATTGGGTTATTATTGTGTTGTGATTGTGTTATGATGGGGTGATTGTGTTATTATTGTGTTGTGATTGTGTTATGATGGGGTGATTGTGTTATTATTGTGTTGTGATTGTGTTATGATGGGGTGATTGTGTTGTTATTGTGTTGTGATTGTGTTATGATGGGGTGATTGTGTTATTATTGTGTTGTGATGGTGTTATGATGGGGTTATTGTGTTGGGTTATTATTGTGTTGTGATTGTGTTATTGGGTTATTATTGTGTTGTGATTGTGTTATGATGGGGTGATTGTGTTATTATTGTGTTAGTATTGTGTTATGATGGGGTGATTGTGTTATTATTGTGTTGTGATTGTGTTATGATGGGGTGATTGTGTTATTATTGTGTTGTGATTGTGTTATGATGGGGTGATTGTGTTATTATTGTGTTGTGATTGTGTTATGATGGGGTGATTGTGTTATTATTGTGTTGTGATTGTGTTATGATGGGGTTGTTGTGTTATTATTGTGTTGTGATTGTGTTATGATGGGGTGATTGTGTGATTGTGTTGTTATTGTGTTGTGATTGTGTTATGATGGGGTGATTGTGGTGTTATTGTGTTGTGATTGTGTTGTTATTGTGTTGTGATTGTGTTATGATGGGGTGATTGTGTTGTTATTGTGTTGTGATTGTGTTATTATTGTGTTGTGATTGTGTTATGATGGGGTGATTGTGTTATTGTGTTGTCTTGGGTTATTATTGTGTTGTGATTGTGTTATGATGGGGTGATTGTGTTATTGTGTTGTCTTGGGTTATTATTGTGTTGTTATTGTGTTGTGATTGTGTTGTGTTGGGTTAGGAGAGCGCTGGTGCAGTTTACAGTGAAAAGTAAACAGTACTGTACAGATTTTCAGCTGGTGAAAAGTGTAGTTTATTCTGGAACAGTAAGCTGAGGAACACATGCACACATACACACACAAATGCACCGAGCTCCCTGCTCAGACACTTGTGTTTCTCTAATTAGTCTATGTAGTGTGAGGCCTGACACGCTCAGTGTGTGTGTGTGTGTGTGTGTGTGTGTGTTTCGCCGGGGGTAATAAATTGTGAGCTACATTGATAAACTAATGCAATTACAGGCCGGGTCAGGGAGTCAGCTAATTTAGCGATAGGACCGTAGGGGAGGGGACGAGGGGACAAGAGGATGAGTGGCCCTCAGGGGCTTCACACTGACTCTTCATTACAGCACAAGACTCTCTCTCTCTCACACACACACACACACACACACACACACACACACTACTGCAGGATTGATCTCATACACCTTGTCATACTGCCCTGTGTGTGTGTTTCACAAGCACTGATAATCCAGTACCAGTGATCATCCGCTGATACACCAACCACCTGAGAGAGACAGACTGCTGAGGAAATGCAGAGGAAAGAACACCAAAATGCTATTGTAAAGGAAAGAAAGAAAATCTCATTTTAAAGAAAGGAAGGAAGAAAGGAAAGAAAATGAAACGCTTTAATAAAACATTTCAATTTAAAAGAATTACAGAAAGAATAGAAATGTGTAAAAAGCAGCTAAGAGCAATACAGAAAAGCAGAGAGAGAGAGAGAGAGAGAGAGAGAAACAGTGAGAGAGAGAGAAAGAGAGAAACAGAGTGAGACAGAGAGAGAGAGAGAGAGAGAGAAACAGTGAGAGAGAGAGAAAGAGAGAAACAGAGTGAGACAGAGAGAGAGAGACAGAGAGAGAGAGAGAGAGAGAGAGAGAGGGAGGGAGAGAGAAAGAGCGAGAGAGAGAGACAGAGCGAGAGAGAGACAGAGAGGGAGGGAGAGAGAAAGAGCGAGAGAGAGACAAACAGAGTGAGAGAGAGAAACAGAGTGAGAGAGAGAGTGAGAGAGAGAAACAGAGTGAGAGAGAAAGAGTGAGAGAGAGAGAAACAGAGTGAGAGAGAAACAGAGTGAGAGAGAGAGAAACAGAGTGAGAGAGAAAGAGTGAGAGAGAGAAACAGAGTGAGAAAGAGTGAGAGAGAGAAAGAGAGAGAGAAACAGAGTGAGAGAGAGAAAGAGAAACAGTGAGAGAGAGAAAGAGAAACAGAGAGAGAGAGAAAGAGAGAAACAGAGTGAGAGAGAAACAGAGTGAGAGAGAGAGAGAGAGAAAGAGTGAGAGAGAGAAAGAGTGAGAGAGAGAAAGAGAGAGAAACAGAGTGAGAGAGAAACAGAGAGAGAAACAGAGTGAGAGAGAAACAGAGAGAGAAACAGAGTGAGAGAGAGAAACAGAGTGAGAGAGAGAAACAGAGTGAGAGAGAGAAACAGAGTGAGAGAGAGAGAGAGAAAGAGAAACAGAGTGAGAGAGAAACAGAGTGAGAGAGAAACAGAGTGAGAGAGAGAGAGAAAGAGTGAGAGAGAGAAAGAGTGAGTGAGAGAGAGAGAAACAGAGTGAGAGAGAAACAGAGTGAGAGAGAGAGAAAGAGTGAGAGAGAGAGAGAGAAACAGAGTGAGAGAGAGAAAGAGTGAGAGAGAGAAAGAGAGAAACAGAGTGAGAGAGAGAGAGAGAGAGTGAGAGAGAGAAAGAGAAACAGAGTGAGAGAGAAACAGAGTGAGAGAGAAACAGAGTGAGAGAGAAACAGAGTGAGAGAGAGAGAAAGAGTGAGAGAGAGAAAGAGTGAGTGAGAGAGAGAGAAACAGAGTGAGAGAGAAACAGAGTGAGAGAGAGAGAAAGAGTGAGAGAGAGAGAGAGAAACAGAGTGAGAGAGAGAAAGAGTGAGAGAGAGAAAGAGAGAAACAGAGTGAGAGAAACAGAGTGAGAGAGAGAGAGAGAAAGAGTGAGAGAGAGAAAGAGTGAGTGAGAGAGAGAGAAACAGAGTGAGAGAGAAACAGAGTGAGAGAGAGAGAGAGAAAGAGTGAGAGAGAGAGAAACAGAGTGAGAGAGAGAAACAGAGTGAGAGAGAGAAAGAGAGAAACAGAGTGAGAGAGAGAGAAAGAGAGAGCGAATCTGTAAGCAAAAGTTAAGATAAAAATATATAAAGTGTCTTTCTGTGTGTGTGTGTGTGTGTGTGTGTGTGTGTGTGTGTGTGTGCGCGCGCGCGCACATGGAGCAGTGCAGTAACACACTCCATTACACTCATCCCAACCATGCTGAGGTCACACAGAAATCAGAGGTCATGACCTTTAGTATGTTATGAGATTAAGGCATTTAACCCCAGTTAGGTTTAACTCAGCCTGTCACATGACCACCTTCAACCAATCAGAGCACCACTCCATCACAGGACACTAGAGAATGAAACGATCTCTCTCTCACACACACACACACACACAGACACAGAATGATCAGTAAATATTGACTTTTTTCAAATTAGTAGTGTTTATTTGAAGTATTTTCTTGTTTTGGGAACTCTATTTGAGTATACTCGAGAGTTATAGATCGATATTTAAAGATTCATTCAGAGGTAACACTCTACAGTATGATAAGAATAGTGTAGTGAAGGTGGTGTTGCGGGGTGTTGCCGGTATTCAGGTGTTAGTACCTACCAAAAGCGCTCCTGGGAAGGAGAAGTGGGGACCCGGAGACAGGGTCATGGGCACACAGGGATCACTGATGTGTGTGGGAGGTGAAGGTTAGCCCGTCTGGTCCGATCACACAGACGAGCTACTGTAGCACGGCTGCTGAAAAAGCTCATGCTGGCTGATCGCCAGGAGTCAGAACACACAGAGCATCACAGCTTGCTGCGTGCGGAGCTGTGTAGCCGCGGACCGGTCAGAGCGCCCGTGCTGACCCCTGACCCCCGTCTAAAGCACCTACATTGGGCACGTGAGCATCAGAACTGGATCATGGAAGAAGGCGGCGTGATCTGATGATCTGAAGAATCTCGACAAAACATGAATTTGATCAAACAAGATTATACGATGAACACGATGAGTAGATATCAATATTTAAATGTTATAGAAATATTTGTAAAAAATAGGAATTAAAACATTATATAATGGATTACCCTGAGCAGTGTGTGTGTGTGTGTGTGTGTGTGTGTGAGAGAGAGAGAGAGAGCGAGAGAGAGAGAGAAGAGTGTGTGTTGTGGTTTGAAACAGCACAATGCCACCCAGAGGTCAGGTAGCGAAAGAGCATTGGGTTCATCCTGCACATCAGTCAGTGTGTGAGGGGGACACAAAGAGAGAGACATGAGGAAAGGGACATATAGAGCAGTACGTGCAAAGAGGGGGACACAGAGACATGGAGAGAAGGACACAGGAAGAGGGATACACTAAGATGCATGCAGAGAGGGGGACACACATGGAGAGACACAGAGAGGGATACACACACAGAGGGAGGGACACACACATGGAGAGACACACACAGAGGGAGACACACACAGAGGGAGACACACACAGAGGGAGACACACACACAGACACACACACAGACACACACACACAGACACACACACACAGACACACACACACAGACACACACACAGACACACACACAGACACACACACAGACACACACACAGACACACACACAGACACACACACAGACACACACACAGACACACAGACACACAGACAGAGAGAGGGAGAGAGAGAGGGACAAGGGAGAGGGGACACAGAGAGGGGGAGAGGATGAGAGAGGGGGACACAGAGAGAGGGAGAGGATAAGGGAGAGGATGAGAGAGAGGGAGAGAGAGGGGGACAAGGGAGAGGGGACACAGAGAGAGGGAGAGGATGAGAGAGGGGGAGAGGATGAGGGAGAGGATGAGGGAGAGGGAGAGAGAGGGGGACAAGGGAGAGGGGACACAGAGAGAGGGAGAGGATGAGAGAGGGGGACACAGAGAGAGGGAGAGGATGAGGGAGAGGATGAGGGAGAGGGAGAGAGAGGGGGACAAGGGAGAGGGGACACAGAGAGAGGGAGAGGATGAGAGAGGGGGAGAGGATGAGGGAGAGGATGAGGGAGAGGATGAGAGAGAGGGAGAGAGAGGGGGACAAGGGAGAGGGGACACAGAGAGAGGGAGAGGATGAGAGAGGGGGAGAGGATGAGGGAGAGGATGAGAGAGAGGGAGAGAGAGGGGGACAAGGGAGAGGGGACACAGAGAGAGGGAGAGGATGAGAGAGGGGGAGAGACCATTTTATTCTCTCTTTTCTTTCTTTCATACATATTTAAATTTGTACTCAATCAGAATATATAATCAATTTGTGAGTTTTTAAAAAGTGGCTGTACACGTTGTTAGTAAAGTGTCCTGAACCTGAAAAGGAAAAGTGTTTGCAGTTATCCCCCGCCCACGCCCACACACACACACACACACACACACACACACACACACACACACACATATATATATACACAAAATTTTCCCACCATTCAGGATTTCGTTTCAGGACGTTTAACACAAAATAACGAGTGTACGCCGAGGTCACACGCTCCATGAAACATTTGCTCTGGTGACATGCGGCCTTTTCCCATGAGCCTCTCTGATTTATGCTGGTAATTTTGCATGGTCGCTGGGGAAGCTGGGATTTGTGGTTCAGCTGAGGGCACTCGGCCACACGACGAGGTAAAGTTAGAGCGCGCAGAGTGAGACGGATGGAGCTGCGAGAGACAGAAACGTCCCGCCTCGGCTCCGTCGCACAATGAGAGCCATTTTTCAGGGAGCTCCTCCGGCCCACCGGTGCACACGCCCACACACGCCCGCGCAGCCCGCGCACGCCGCCCCGCATCCTGTTATTAAATAAAGGAAGTACAATAATAAGTAGTCGAGCTGATGTGGAATGACTCCTCCGGCGTTCATGATGATGAAGAGCCCGAGGTTTAGTCTCAAACTGCGCTGACCAAAGGGGTTCTGTTTGTGAGGAAGACGTCGCGGATAAACACTAAATTAATCATGTTTGTTCACAAGCCAAATTTGCTTATGGAGCCTCGTGATCACATGAAATATTAACAGCTTTTTCTGCTAGCAGTGTGAATTGGAGTCACACACACACACACACACACACACACACACACAGAGAGAGAGAGAGAGAGAGAGAGAGAGAGAGAGAGAGAGAGAGAGAGAGAGAGAGAGAGAGAGAGAGGGGTTGGAGTTTGTTTTGATGAAACAGAAAGGAGTAAACAGCTTCTGTATAAAATGTGGGTGAAAGAGAGAGAAAGCAAGACAGGCTGAGAAGAAATAATAATAATAATAATAATAATAATAATAATAATAATAATAATAATAAGGAAGAATCTTACTATTCTCCAGTGAACCTGTTTATGAAAAGAAAACACATTAATGATAATACTTTTAATAACTAGTACATTTACGCTGGTTAGAAAGCCTGTGTCTTTGAACTTTATGGGATGTGCGGTGTTGAACTGCTCGCTTCAGGTCCTTCCACAACATTTCTATTGGATTAAGGTCAGGACTTTAACGTGGTCATTCTAAAACATTAACTTCATTCTTCTTTACCCGGTCTTTGGTAGAACGACTCGTGTGTTTAGGGTCGTTGTCCTGCTGCATCTCTTGAGATTCAGTTCGTGAACAGATGTCCCGATGTTTTCCTTTAGAGTTCGCTGGTATAATTCAGAATTCATTGTTCTGTCAATGATGTCGAGTCGTCCTGGACCAGACGCAGCAAAACGGGTCCAAACCATGACACTACCACCACCATGTTTCACAGATGGGATAAGGTTCTTGTACTGGAATGCGGTGTTTTCATTTCTCCAAACATAACATGACATTTTTCCAACAGCCTTCTGGCTTGTCCACGTGATCTTCAGCAAACTGCAGAGGGACAGCAATGTACATTTTAGAGAGCCGTGGCTTTCTCCTTGTAACTCTGCCATGCACACCATTGTTGTTCAGTGTTCTCCTGATGGTGGACTCATGAACATGAACATTAGCCAATGTGAGAGCGGCGTTTAGTTGCTTAGAAGTTACTCTGTGTTCCATTGTGACCTCGCAGACTATTACACGTCTTGCTCCTGGAGTGATCTTTGCTGGTCTCCACTCCTGGAGAGGGGAACAATGATGTTGAATTCCCTCCATTTCTACACAATCTGCCTGAATGTGGATCGGTGGAGTCCAAACTCTTTAGAGATGGTTTTGGAACCTTTTCCAGCCTGATGAGCATCAACAACTCTTTTTTCTGAGGTTCTCAGAAATCTCCTTTGTTCGTACTATGATACACTTCCACAAACACGTGTCGTGAAGATCAGACTCTGATAGATCCCTGTTCTTTCATCACTCACTCACGCCTGATCATCATCCCACTGACTGAAAACACCGGGCTCTAACTTCACCTTCAAATTAAACCACTAATCCTAGACGTTCACATAGTTTTGCCACTCACAGATATGTAATACAGGATCGTTTTCCTCAATAAATAAATGACCAAGTCTAATATTTTTGTCTCGTTTGTTTAAATTGGGTTCTCTTTATCTACATGTAGGACTCGAGTGAAGATCTGATGTGAGTGAGGGGAAAAAACAGGGAGTCTGTCGGCAGCTGCAATAACGCAAGTGATAGCGGGAACGAATTTGTTAACGCTGATATTCCAGGTGTAATATAAACGGATAACAGACTGCTGTGGTATAGGAGAAATAAAACACTCTGGGGTCGAGTCACATGTCGACAGAACGGAAAACAATGAGAAGGGTGACGATGAGTGATGTTTTCAGACGATTCGAACCAACTACATTGTTCTAAAAGGGTGGTGAGAACACTGTTCCGTTAAAAAAGTGGAAGTTACACGCATGTGTAGTTGTGTATATCGGCAGGTGTAGACCGACGAGACGGTGATGAATACAGACCCGATCCTCCCCGCTGTATCCGCGAATCCACCGCCGACGTGTTGCGCTCCTGGGATTCGAACGCGGGCCTCGCTCGTGTCCACGGACGCCATCGCTACGAAAACACCATCAATTACGCTCAGAGATCGCAACCCGCACGGTCACACATCATTCGCTCTGCTCGTTAAGGGAGTCGCCCATTCGTCTTGCTGACGCAAATTACAAACGAAAAGAGTCCTAAACAAACGACGCGCGCGCCGTAAACGCGTTATCCGACACCCCGCAACAAGCACTAACCTCGTTAGCCAATATTTTCCAAGCTAAACGAGTTAGCCGGAAACTCGTCTGACCCCTGCGTGCAAAGCTCACACTGAGCTCCAGCGCTTAACAAATCCATCACGGCATTATGGGAAGCTCCAGCTGGGACGGGACTGGGATCGCTGGGAAATACAGCCGTGTTTAAAAAACATCATTTAATATCCATCACTTTTCCTCACAGTGTGCTAATCTGCGGCGCGTCTGAGCCAGCAATGCTTGTTAGAACCCCAGGTTGAGGTCAAAGGTCGGCTGGAGGAAAAAAAATGAAAATCGCCCGACACGCGCGCACACAAAGCAGCACGTCCTGCGTGGGCCAAGTGTCCACTTAAAAGGCCCCTCGCTGAGCCAGACAACCTAAATTCGGAACGGAGCCGGCCTTTAGCAGAGACCAAATCGAATTCCTCACAATTAGCTGCCTTTAGGTGACAGGCTCCCGGGTGAGAGACTCACACCGCAGCCCTGATTGGGTTATCACTCCTCTCCTGCGCCATCCAAATGTGACCGCAAGGAATTGTGGGATAGAAAAGAAGAACCAACCGGCAAACGTGAACCAGTGGTAAACATTTCCTTAAATGAACGCAAACCCGAGCATGACAAACAAGCGAGAGAAAAGTCCGCGAGAAGAAAAAAACGATCAGGGTTATTTATAAAGCCTCGGAAATATCGAGCACTTCTCCGAGCTCGCCCTTAAAGAGCGCTTAGATGTAGACGCTTCAGAGATGTTCGTAATCATTCTCGTTTGCGTCAACACTTTCCTGATCTCAGAGGGTTTCTCCTTCACATGCATCTCATCCACAAGTCAAATGAAAAGGAAGAAAATCGCATTGAAAGATTTCATACCAAGACGGCACGACGGTTGGAAACCGCTCTTCTGTTCTGATGATGATGACGACGGTGATGATGCGGTGCCGCAGGAGCACGGCTGACATTCTGACGACCGGTGTATGATTACAAACCAAACGGATCAGACTTCTGTCCATTTCCCTATGACACAATCCAACAACTTAATCAAATCATGCTCTAGCTAGCTAGCAAAGTTTTAGATCATTAGTACATTTAACCATCACTGCTAAAAAATAAATAAATAAATAAATAAATCACGAGCTCTCCATTTGGGTTCCTCTCAGAAGCACTTCAGGAGCATAGAGCAGACATTGGTCTCAATGCAGGCGTTTACACTCGTTTATTTATTTAGCAGAAACTTTCATCCAAAGCTATTTACAGTTGAGACAAGATGAGCAGAAAGTTCTCTCAGCTTCTGGAGGAGGAATCAAAACAAGTCAACAGGAGTTCTGGGGAACGCAGGTTCAAATCCCCACGATGTCATGGATATCAGTGGTCAAGAGTCCAACCGAGCAAAATTGGTGCTCTCTCTCTCAGCTGTCAATCACGAGTGTCTGTGAGGTCATGTATGTAGAAGAAGGCAGCGTGTTCCTCTCTCAGCAGTATAAGCAACGTTCTCCAAGGAACAAGGTACGAGAAGCGTAGGTAAGTGTTCAGTGCTCGGCCGTTTGGAGGTCCATGTAGGTGGAGATATCGGTGTCTGGAGGTCTTCATGGTCTCAGGACAAAGTGTAACGACTCCCTCCATCCAATAGCGACTCATGGAAAAAGGAGACACACAAAAATGAATTAAGAAAATATCGCTCATCCTTTACAATGAAAATAATAAATAAATAAATCTACTGATGCAATAAACTAAATACATTTCTAATTTAAAAAAAAAAAAGTAGTTTTATAAATTCGCAACCTTACCTTCCTCTTTAAAGCCTGTGACTTACCGCCGGTCACGTTTTTCTTTGGATTGAGGAAAATCGGAAGTTTGCTCTTTTTGTGAGGATTGGGGGTGGGGGTTTTGTTTTGAAATGGTCTTTATATTTTCAGCCTTTTTTTTTTCTTTTCTTTTTTTTTTTTTTAAACCAGTGCTGCAGCAGCAGCTTGCGTTTCTTTTTTTTTCTGCTTCTTTTTTTTTTTCAGCTGATTTTTTTTCCTAGACCATTTCAATTCTTTATTTTTTTGACATTTCAGAATAAGCCGGGAGAAGCAAAGCAGTCATACAAACCATTAAAACTCATACATAAAATATGTACACAAACTAGCTCAAAAGGCTAACTGTGCTAAATGAAGACATTACATGTAACCCCAACATGCTCTTTGAAATTAAAAGTTAGTTATCGTACCCGGTTTTTCTGTGTTTTTTTTTTAAACGTGGCTTCTCATAATAGACCAGATTCGATGAAAGGTAATTCAATGTCTTTTTTTTTTTTTTGTGAAAAAGAAAATCTGGACCGTGCCGACTGAGACGTCAGCTCGGTGTTACTGCTAATGCATAAAACATGAATGGCATACTCATGGCAAAACAGCCTTTTAATTAAAAACAACCATTTAAACAAAAAAAAAAAAAATGAAATGAAAAACAGGAAGTGATGCGACGGTGGAGGTGGAGCTAGGCCGAGAGACGTCTTCATCTTCGCCAGGAGCGTGGCTCGTTGTCGTCTTCTTCCTCGTCGTCGTCCTGTAGCAGCGCGTCGTCCACCAGGGAGTCCTCCTGGAACTGCGTGAAACCAGGACGCAAAGACGCGCATCAGTGTGACCGCGAATCATGTTAAAAATCATTTTAATAAATAATTTAGATTAGAATTTTATTTTTATTATTAAATCTGTGCTTCATCAACTCATCTATACGCTGATTCACTCCAGCAGAGACTCCAAAAGTGGTCATGTGACCTTAGCGAGTTTCATGATGTCACACACACACACACGGGTTTAAATGAAGACCTCATGTCTCATGCACACTTGTCTACCCTTACGCTGTCGTGGCTCCTGCTTAATACACTGCAGTTATAGTTTGGCGCCATCTACTGGCAATGTCCTAGACTTGTCCTTATTTGATGACTTCATCAGTAAAAGTCCTGCTGATCCCTGTTCTTCAGACGTCGTTTTGGCAAATCTAAAATCCTGTATGCTGGATTAACTCATAGTACAGGTGTAACGATACACTCTGGCTTCATGATTCGAATTCAATTTCGCAAAATATTCTCAACGTGCTACAAACAGAAGTTTAATATAATAATAATAATAATAATAATAGTAATGTACACTTTGTTTAGTATTGTAACAAAATGTACTACAACAGGTTCACCATATCTTAACAATAAATACGTTTGATTGAATGAACAGTCAATGAACTGGGGAAAATGACAGATTTAAACAACGGTCAGAAATAGAGCTCCAAAGTCAGCTAAAGCGCCCTACTTCTGCTGCATCGGATTTCGCAGGCGCTGTAGACCACAGAGGCTAGAACGTGCTACAATCTGGCTATCGGTCACTTCGTGTCACTTCACGTGTGCGCAAGATTCCCATTCGTTCCCATAACGGTACGGCCTCATGATGAAAGAACGCAATCACATGACCAGCATGGACTCTATGGGTTAAGCAGACTGGGAACGCTGGTGTTCAAACTGCAATTGGATTAGACGAATCATTAAGAGAACGCTGATATTTTCACAACGCACACAAGTCACACTTTTGCGTCGCGATGTATTGTTACATCCCTACCGAACACAGACTTGTGTATTGTGCATCGATCTGTATACTAATAACACTTTACTTCACAAAGATCAGCCGCACATTCGTGCCTCACACGACCACAGACTCTCAAAACCTGTACAAACATGACTTAACCCTTCGGCCTTGACCCATTTGATCAGTGTGCTAATCTAATCGAATCTAATCTAACAAAGACACTGGGGACATGAAGCTGACCTCCT
Source organism: Ictalurus furcatus (assembly GCF_023375685.1). NCBI lineage: Eukaryota > Metazoa > Chordata > Actinopteri > Siluriformes > Ictaluridae > Ictalurus > Ictalurus furcatus. The sequence continues at coordinate 4,381,058 of NC_071265.1, read as the reverse complement.
CTTCCTCGGGCTCGGCCTCGTCGGCGTCGGCTGCGCTTAGAGGGAGGGCTGGTTTGTACCAGGACAGACGCAGGTCCTGATTGTTCAACCTCACGCCATGAACCGCAGCCTGCAAGAGGAGAGAACGGTCAGGAGCACCCGGGGGAGGGAGGGAGGGAGAAAGGGAGAGAGAGAGCATAAGTATGAGTGAGTGAGGTGGAGGTGCTAGAGTACATGAATGTGTGATAGTGAGGCGGTTCGAAACGGCATGATCCTGTGTGTGACAAGTGTGTGTACCTGTTCTGCCTCTGCTCGGGTTCTGAAGGTGATGATGGCACTGAGGCTGGAGTCCTCCATCTGACAGTCCTCAATTTCCCCAAATTGCTGACGAGACACAAAAACCCACGCACGTTTACACACAAGAACGTGCGGCAAAACGTATACTCCCTGTTCCCGTAGACATTCGGGAATATTGTTTACATGTTCTTTAGGGGTTTCGATGGATTTTAACACTGTAGAGAAAAAAATTAATAAATCACAGTGTGTGTGAATGTGAGTGTGTGTGTGTGTGTGTGTGTGTGTGTTAGACTCACAGCAAAGTGCGGCAGCAGATCCACGCGGTCTGCCTCAGTGAAGCCGCTGATCTCCAGAGCGCGGGGTCGATGATCCACCACGGAGTGGGTAGGAGCCCCTCTCGGTCTGCCTCTAATGCCCCGACCACGTCCCCGTGCTGACCCCCGACCCCGGGCTTGGGCCCCCCTCCCTCGCCCTGGGGTCAGAATGCCCCGCTTAGCTGCCTGAGCAGGGAGAAAAAGACAAACACGGTGAGTGAGAAGACTGTCTGCACACTGTCACTTATATACAAACACATGTATTTGGTCTCTGAGACTGAGTGTGTGTGTGTGTGTGTGTGTGTACCTCAAGCTGCAGCTGTGTGTATCGGAGTTTGAGCTGAGCAGTGTCCTCTCCGGCTTGTGTTTTCTTGTACAGATCGAGTTCGGTGTCCAACAACTCCTTCTGAGCCTGAACACACACACACACAGAATTACTCTAAGAGACAGAACCAAAACTGGGTTCTCTGGTATCGACACTGTATTGGGCATGACAGGTATGAAGGTGTAGTGTAACATCTGTGTGTGTGCACACGTACCTGGGCCTTGGTTTTGATGCCGCTATTCAGTGGGCGTGTGCCGGACAGGCCCTTGATCTCCTCCTGCAGCTTGCTGATGCTGTTTGTCAGAGCGTTGAGTGTCTGCATCAGCTGAGCTTTGTCCTCGGCTTTCATCGACTTGTTCTTCTCGAGCTTAGAAATCAGCAGCTGAACACACACACACACACACACACACACACACACAGTCAATGTTTCTCAAACAGTGAGCGGATCAAAGTAAAAAAAATAATCCGTAAGCGTGTGAACGGTGGTGTTTTCGTGTCAGGGACTCACTTTCTGTGTCTCGATGTGCTTCTCCAGAATCTCCTGCTTCTTCTTCCTCACGTCCTGCTGAAGTTTTAGCGCCTCCTAGCAAGAGAAGTCAGGAAAATAAGCTGGCGTTTTAGTTCAGAAACGATAACCCGAGCTAGACGTAAGGAATAAATAAAACGCTCGGGGTCGTGCTGTTGCAGGAAAAGAAATCGGAATCGACAACATGACGAGGATGTCGTTATTGTTACGAACAAAACGTCGCTATTTTCCTAAAACGCCATGTCCTTTATTCCTCGCGACCAACCTGCTTCTTCTTCTTCAGCGCGTCCTCGGCGCCGGGGGCCGTCCCAGTCATCGCGCCCTTCTGGCCCGGCTTCAGCGCGGCCGGGTTATAAAACGTCTTCGTGAGTCCGGTGGAGGTGGAGAAGACCTGCGGAGAAGAAGGAAGAAAAAAAAGCGCTCGGTCGGTCTGTCTGTCTGTCTGGAAGACGCAAACGAAACACATCAGAGAGATAATGACGGAGCACCTTTCCTTCAGCCGGCGCCGGTTTAGAGAAGCCCAGCCGGTCCTTTACTGAGGATCGGGCGGCGCTCTGGGAAGACTGGAAACACACACACGTGTACAAAATTAAACCGACGTGAATTACATAGCGCACCAAAAAATATATACGTAGGATAATACTACGCTGCAACCTGTGACGGAGGCGTGGCGTCGTGCAGCGGCTCTGCGCTGTTAGAGGGCAGGGGGCCGAGACGGTCTTTCACCGACTGCTTCAGACTGGTGGCTTCAGGCTGCTGTACGCTCTGATACAACACAACAGGACGCAAAACACAGACGTCGACGCCTCATTAAATGCACAGAAAACATCAAATAAACATAAAACGCAGACTTCAGATATCATATACGTCCACGCCGAGAAGTGTGTGTGTGTGTACCACGTTGAGCAGGGTGTGTGACGGAGTGCCAAGCGGCCCGTCGTCTCTGTGCCAGTGCACTCTGATGAATCGGTTGTTGAGGACGGCCTCGGTGCTCTGCATAGCGCGCTTCGCTTCGTCTGGAGACTCGAACTGGATCAGAGCACTCTCGGGGTCATTGTTATAGGCGACCTACACACACACACACACACACACACACACACACACACACACACACACACTAATGAACCTGTTTCGCTAGATACCTCAAGAAACAATCATAAAAAAATATAATCATAACACCATACAGTTATACACTGTGGGTCAAAAGTTTGTGGACACTCGACCGAAATGTTTCTCATGATCGTTAAAAACTTTTTGATCTGAAGCTGTGTGATTAAATGTTTGAAATCGGTGTCGTAGACAAAAATATAATCGTTCCACAATGTAGAGCCAATCGAGCAAAAATAATACAGCGAGACAGCGTGAGACGGAGCGCACCTGCAGGTTGACGATTTTCCCGAATTTGCTGAAGTGCTCGTTGAGCTTGCTGATGTTGTTCAGCTCTGGGGGAATCTGCCGGATTGCCAGCTTAGTGTTCGGCAGCGGAAACGGCACTTTCTTATTATGGTAGCCGTGATGGTTGGGCTTGTTGAAGCTCGGCCTGGTGAAGGAAAAGTAAATAGATGGAATAAGAGGCAAAGTGGAAAACAGCGCAACATGAAAATAGCATTGTTTAAAAGGTGAATGGATGGAGACTATATTACATATGTAGGAATAAAAATCTTATTTGTTGTTATTACTTACTTATCAAACCAGGGTTTTTTAGAAGGAGGTCCCCCATCATGATGCCCCGCCCCTCTCTTCCTGGAGTCTGATTCCAACACGATCCGTGCGGTATTGCTGTTCAGCATTTTATCTGTGGAGATCACATGGAACAAAAAAAAAAAAAGAATCACAATATATTTCATTTCACAACTTTTTTAGGTTCATTCAGGAACGTGCATTAACGAATGGATTTATTATTTGTAGTAGTAGTCTTGGTCTCTAATAAAATTGTTTTTTCTCCACATTTCAGAATAATAATAGTCATTAAAACTCTGGAGTCACACAGATGGAACTATGGGAATCATGTGTTAAAAAAATCCAAAATAAATCAAAATAATTTAGTATTTTATCAGCTTCAAAGTAGACGCCCTTTTCAACTAGAATTTCCAGAAACGTATTCTTGGTATTTTCTCGACCGATTTCTTGAGGAATTCCCGAGATGGTTTTTTAAACAGTATTTAAGGATACCTATAACAGCAGGACACAGATTGTTTTATTCCTTACGCCGTTACATGCCGTATACAGGACATTACCTCGTGGAGGAAGATCCACTTCTCCCATAGTGAGGCCGATGAGGTTAGGCCTCTGCACGTTGACCCGGGGTCTATACGCAGGGCGAGAGTTCAGACTAGGAGCCTCGGGGTTGTACATGTCCGGTTCGAATGAATCTATAGACCATTAAACAGATTAACAGATTTTAAACAGATTGGTTTAAAAATCCTGTTTCGTTTTGAAGATCAAATCTAATTGACTTCCATGTGATTCATATTCATGTGATTCATATTCATGTGATTCATTAAAGAATTTATTTCCATACAAACGCACAGCGGTTAGAGTGATTACCCGAGGTGAAGAGGGGCGGCAGCGGCTGTGAGAGCGGGGGTCGGATGCCTGACGTCACCAGGTGAAGCGGAGGCTGAGGGAGTAGAGGACGAGACGTGGAGACAATGGAGGGGACGGAGCTGGTCATGGAGTTTGGAGGAGCATCCAGTGCTGGGAGAGGTGGAGGAGGACCTGCACAACACATACACACACACACAAAAAACGCTTTATCGTGGTTCAGGTAGGTCACTAAACGCTTAAATCCTCACACAGAGGACCTCAGCTGAGGGTGTTTTGACACCATGTAAAGTGATGGGTGATGAAACGTTACCTGCGACAGGTGGGAGGCTGCCTGGTGCAACAGGGGGGCGGAGGTTAACCGGTGGAGGAGGGAGTAGACCGGGAGGCGGCGGTGGCAGACCTGGAGGGGGCTGACCATCCCCGACAGGAAGTGGTGCAGGCGGGAACGGGAGGATGCTGGGAAGGTTGACGTCCTCCACCACCACTGGATCGCTGCCGTGGTCGAACTGACACATATCGCCTCGCATACAGAAACCTTTCTCTGCGTACGGGGAAAAAAACAAAAACTCGGTTTAACCCAATGTAACTTACATAATTAACATAAATAGACTGATATCTCAGACTCTTACGCTCCTCCCCCCTCCTTACCGTCGTAGTCACGACAACGCTTGCGTGAAGGGGGCGGAGCCGCTCTGCCGTAAGGGACGTGGTCCGGGTGGAATTCAGACCAGCTCTCTGTGGTGCTGTTGCCATGGTGAGTGGGAGCGATGACGGTGATGGTGCTGCTGAGGGCGGGTACAGGGAAGTGGGAGGAGCTAGGAACAGAGGCGAGGGGTGGGGGTACGTAGGCCTCGGTGGCGCCGCCCTCTGGCCGCTCGTGGTCATACTTTGGTTTTCCAGATTCCCTGTCTGTAGAATAAAAATTGAAATAACGGCGGATTAAAATGGAATTAAACTGATTCAAGTGTCCTCTCATGCATTTTAAGTGAATGGCATCTTAAAAGGAGGCGTGGCCTCTGCTTCAGTCTGTTCCAAAGAATGAGGTATGGCCTCTTTAGTCAGTCCTAGACAAGGAGGCATGGCCTCTGTGTCAGTCCTATCATTATAAATATAATAAGCCTGCAGTACGGTGGAGTGTGTGTGTGTGTGTGTGTGTGTGTGTGTGTGTGTGTGTGTGTGTGTGAGAGAGAGAGAGAGTGCGCGTGTGTGCCAACCTCGACTCCTAGACCTGGAGCGGCTACGAGAGCGTGTCCTGCTGCGTTCCCGCTCCCTCTCACGTTCTCGGTCTCGCTCTCTTTCTCGATCGCGGTCTCGCAATCTGTCTTTGCTCCAGCTGCGACTCCGACTACGGCTGTAGCTCCGCCCCCTGCGTCGGTTGTAGCGTTCACGATACGAATCACGTCTGGGCGGAGGACGCTCGTACTCTCGCTTTCTGGACCGATCGTCTTTCTTACGCTCGTCACTCCTCCTGCGGAACGGACGAAGTTTTAAAAGTGATCTATATTCATTATAATCGTGATTATTATTTAAAACCTGTGTGCGTGTGTGTGTGTGTGTGTGTGTGTGTGTGTGTGTGTGTTCACCTGCTGTCTCGGCTGTAACGTGAGCTGGACTGAGGGCTGTGGTTCACTCTTCTGGAGAACTTCTTCTCCCGTTCATCATCCCGACTCAGCTGGCACAAAAGCATAAAACGGTAAACCTTACACACACACACACACACACACACACACACACACACACGCACGCACGTGTGTGTATATACACCTCTCTCACCTCCTCTTTCTTCAGCTCGTCTTTGTCGGCGCGTGTGTGGCTCTCGGTCCTGCCTGACGAGCTCAGCGTCTCAGCCTGAGGTAGGTAGCTCTTTGCGTTCACAGCTTCAAAAAGTTTATCCACAAACATCTGAGTCTCTGCGCAGAAACGACAGAGGTCACAGAAGCGTTCACTCCGAAGCGCACGGCAATCGATCGTGTGTTTTGTTGCACAGAAACCCGAGGAACGATTCTCACCCTTCTGGAGGAATACATCCAACTGGTCTATGCATAGTGCTCTCAGCTCCTTCTCCGACTTGTCCTTCTTCACCAAGGCCACCACGTATTTAGCGAGCGCAGACGGGTCAGCGTCACATCTGAAAAAAAGAACGGAAAGAATAAAAGACAAAAGAAAACAAAAAGCCCAACGACTCCTAACCGTCTTCAGATCACGTAAAACAGCTTAACGCGTCACTTTAATAATAAACACGTTGTAAAGTAGCAGCCTGCAGAGACTTCTACACCAACCTGGACGTCAAGGAAAAAAAATGTAATCATTTATAAAACCTGACTTTTATATTTGACAAATCCAGCACTGAATAAATGAAAGGTTAAAAAACAAACATGACGGTTTCTCCTAACTCCACTCGAGTGAAAAATAAAAATCTGATTTAATTATTCACTGAAATATTACCACGAAATAATATTTTCTTGCTAAATACTATTCAGAATAAAATAAAGACTTCTTACGCTTTGGAAGCTGTACGTATTAACCGTAAAAATGATTTAACACGTCCACTGCTAATAGAAATACTTTCTTTTAAACGGAGCTTGCATTGAATAAAATAAAAATTATTTATATCCATTTATATAGACATTTGTTGTTTTTAAATTTATATATGTTTCTAAATTTATTTAACACTTCCAAAGAGTGGAAATCATCTTGTTAATTTTATTTATATCATTTGTTGCTAAAAAAATAAAAATAAAAAAATAAATAAATAAAAGTCTCGAGAGTCTTAATCCTTAATCTCTGCTAAAGAAAACACTTTCTAAAATGTTTATTTCTGACAAATCTAGCACTGAATAAAATATATTTATCGCTCCTCTTTTGGACACACCAGTTGTTGTTATTATTATTATTATTATTATTATTATTATTACAAAGCTTTATTTTATTGCTATTGCACTGTAAACTGAAATGATAACACTGTGCAGGGATTGCTGCAGGATTTTTAATCCGAAACTGTCTCTTTATTTCTTCAGAATTTTTTTAATTCATCACTTCATACAAGCCAGAGTTCATTTAACTAGGAAATACAACTCAACTCACTACTTGTTTTTGTTTATTTGTTTGTTTGTTTGTTTACATGCAATAAGCAACTCGTTGCTAGCTTGTAGCTAGCTCGACACAGCGTCACAATGCTAACTGGCTAACACGTTAGACTGAAATGAAACAGTGGCTAGGCTAACTCGGCTAACTCATACACTTACATTGGTTCCAGGGTTTTGGAGAGCCACGTCTTCAAGGCATCGAGGTTTTCAATTATCATTTTTCAGAAGAAAAATAAAACGAAGAAGAAGAAGAAGAAGAAGAAGAAAGCCAAACAGCTGAAGTGCTGAAGGTGAAAAAGTGCTAAGCTAACAACACACCAGGCCCAGGGATGCTAAAGCTAACGGTATCGCTACCCGGCCAAACTACGCGCAGTTTACACTAATTACTCCAAACATCTTCTCTTTTTTTATGTTTTTAACAGCAGGGTTGATTTTTAGAGCGGGATATTTCAGAATTACATCGGTGTCTTATCGGAAATGAGATCTGACCGTTTTGTGAAGAAACGTCTAGAAATGAATCCCAATGCTTTTCTCGATTTTTCCTCTTTCTCCAGTTTCTACAAATGGCGACTGTTTACTCACGTTGTGAAATACCGCGAGAATAGCACTCCGCTCACGCTAGTCTGAGAATCTCGCGAGAACAGTCAGCGAGTGCGATCTGTGGGCTTCATTGTAAAATACGTTATTTATTATTATTACTATTAGTAGTAGTAGTATTTATTTATTTATTTATTTACCTATAGCGATACTAAATATAAACCTCTGAAGTATGTGGCTCATTTCTCATTCATAAACAACAATTTTGCTAATGGTATTCCGTCCTTCCCCCACTTTAAAATGGAACTACACTTACTTTTTAAATCTCTTCATTTTATAAAGGATAAAATAAATAAAAGAAACCCCTTAAATATATTGAAGAAATCTTTAAAGAAGGTCCATGTATTTAGGTGCTTTCCCTGTGTAGTAAAATCTGTCATTTCTGTGTCCCTGACATGTCAATGTGTTGTGTTAATGATGTTCAATTTACATAGTCCTGTTGTTGTTGTTGTTATTGTTATTGATGTAATGGTAAGTCATTTCTTTGCAATGCTTATGTAACTGTTGGCCATATGTATATGGCCTTTATGCCCAAACGTTTGTAGACACATTACCTTCACACTCATATGTGCTTGTTGAACATCCCGTTCCAGGTTTCTACGACTTTCCACTAGATTTTGGAGCGTGGCTGTGGGGATTTGTGTTCATTCAGCTACAAGAGCATTATTGAGGTACATTAGGCACTGGTATTGGGTGAGGAGGCAGTGTTCCCGTTCGTAACACTGGCCTATTGGTCGATTGTTGCTTTGGTTAACGCGTCCCTACATTACCCACAATGCCACTCGACTACCTGCTCATAATGGCGCAGTGGGATTTTGCCCTCACTTCAACTCTGCCTAAAATGAGCGATGCGGCAGGGCTTTAATCTTTTCGTGAGATGGAGCAGCTTCAAGTTTTGCGCTAATAGTAATTTTACTTGTTATATTGTAGATCGCTAACTAGCCGATCCATAACTCAGTGCACCTGTGGCATATCGCTGCATTGTATTCTGGGACTTTGAATCCATTAAGTGCTCCAATGTCTCCACTACTTCTAGACTGGATTTCTCATTAATATGATGTGGAAATTGGTGACAGCAAAACCTCAATGTTATCATGTGTTGGGGCAGTGGTGGTTTGGCGGTTAAGGCTCGGGGTTACTGATCAGAAGGTCGGGGATTCAAGCCCCAGCACTGCCAAGCTGGCACTGTTGGGCGCTTGCGCAAGGCCCTTAACCCTCTCTGCTCCAGTGGGCGCTATATCATGGCTGACCCCGCGCTCTGACCCCAACCTCTTGACATGCTGGGGTATGTGAAGAAAAGAATTTCACTGTGCTGTAATGTCTACGGGATCAATGAAGACTCATTCTCATTATTATTGAGGTCGCCGAACACTATTGTAACTACGCAAGCAATTCACAGGAACAATGAAAATACAGAACCGACCAACAGATTAGCGCCAGAGTCGACAGACATGTCACAAATAGCCGGAGATTCCCCTTTAGATTTTGAACACTAACACAAACATGGCCTTGAACGAATATATAAATACATATTTAATTGTGTGTGGTTACACCGAGCGTTTGTTAGCATTCTAACGAGTGTGTGTAGTTCCACTGAGAGCGAGTCGAAAGCGAAGGCTCCTGATTGGACGGCTGCTGTAAAACCCACGATGTCATAAGCTGGAAGTTAGAACCCAACACACACGAGACACGCACGATGACGTGAACGGCTTTCAACACAACTTTAATCATGATCATTTTCTGAGTGTGTATACAAAGCATTAATTTCTTTTTAAAATCTGTACAGATCAGGGAGACATTTTATTTCAAAACCATCTCTCACAACTGGTCGTACCTGGAAAGTGCAAAAAAAAAAATTACAATTCAGACGGAAATAAAAATCATGCTGTACATACAGTATACATACATATATATATATATATAGCACAGATATACACACACACATATCCATTGGTGACGGTTAAATCACAGGTCTGATACAGATATGACTAAATCGGATTTGTTAAGTAGATTTTTGTTCCTTTACTTATTTATTTTTTACTGTGTGGAATGCTGCTGGAGGTCAAAGGTCACGAACGGGCGAAAGGTCATGGCTCTAAACCATGGGAGGAAGTCAGGGAATTAGAAAGGCACTCAATTTTCATAAAACATAGGAAAGGAATTTTCAAGAAATGAAACGCTCATCAACAACAACAACAACAACAAATAATACACCACAAGACTGTCAAGTGTAAGAAAAACATTCAGGATTTTAAAAAAAAGAGAGGTGTCTACAAAGTTGCCTACGATGATTAGTCTTGTAGTGTTTATTAGCTTTATCTCCATTTGCAGCTCGAATACAGAAACAGGAAGCACTTCAACTGAGCACATTAAAGGAGAAAACACACACACAAGGGCTGCGTCCCAAACGCTAGTGTTCTAGTAATACACTGCATGCATATTTCTATGAAGCCCATACTCCTAGATCATAAATGTTTCCATTTAAGTCGATAACAGCTCATAAAGATTAATAAGTAAGGGTCATAATTTCTTATTTTGTAAGTTATATATATAAAATATATATATATATATATATATATATATATATATATATATTTAAACGTAGCACTTTCAATAAAGGCCATATTTATAATCACTTATGAATACATTTATAACATGTTATAAAGCATTCATAAAACATTATACACCTCGACTTAATTATTTATGAGTCTCCGTGAAAAAAGAATCAACGGCGATGTGGTGTAACGAAACGGAGTTACAGTCACCAACCCCAAAGTGGATTCTTTTCCTTTAAAAGTGTTTTATTCCTCTTATACCACAGCAATTTGTCAACGATCACAAGTCGTCATTTTTAACGAACGACATATTTAAAAAAAAAAAAAACGTTTATAACTATACGTCCTGGAACGTCCACGAAACCTATCAGTTCTTCTTATCACTTACGTTATAGCAGCTATAAATCCCTCCCTCGCCACCTCTTCTCACCCCTCTCTCATGAAGACGGAAAAAAAAACACATCTTGTCGAGCAGAAAAACTCCACGAAGCGCTGACGCTAGAGACTCCTTCCATAAACGCTACACAAACATCTCTCAGAAAACACCACCATAATCAACGAGTACACCTTTCACAAATCCATCAACTCGGATGCAGGGCGTCCCTAACACGAGTCCGTCTGAACGAGCGGTTACTATAGAAACGAGAACGTATTAATATAAACCTGTCCGTTACGTTACAGCCGGAACTACTTTCAGAGCCGCGCTGTTCTAGAGGATTCACCGACACGTTCTGAACCGAGAGCCTTGCTGTGGAATGATGTGCTCGAAATAAATAAATAAATACACACACACACACACACACATAAATAAACAAAAGTTGCACCGCAATTGTCATTATTGATTCCTTATACTGTATAATCGAACACCGTCTGGTGTCCTGGACAACCTTTAGAACTCAAAATGACCTGTGAATAAATATAAAAGCAAATGGAATATATATATACATATTATATATCTCACCTGAGATCACTTCCTGTCCCTCCTGGGTTAAGCGCATGTGTGTGTCTCCTCATTATTTTGTGTAATAAATCAGAAATTTCCATATTATAAAGAAAGAAAAAAAAATAGTGTAAATAAATAACTAGTATATAAATAGATAGTGTTTTACATCTTAAATAGAATTATATAATCAGGAATAACAAGTGTAAGCTTACTAAAAGCACTCTGATATTTCAAATGTTCACAATGTTCGTATAACGGTTAATGAATACGAAATGAATATTTATGTTTATACACAGGCCATTCTTAATGATAAAGCTTGTACAGTACACGGCATGGTGTTATAATGAATAGATATTAACTCACGATTATAATGTACGTTATCAAGGAGCGTTATGAGGCATTATATATATATATATATATATATATATATATATATATATATATATATATATAAATGCATATAGTAGCACATTCATAAAACACCATACACATGGATTTATATCGTGTATACATTTATAATGTGTTTATGAATTGTTAAAACATTATATCTTCTCATAAAGCAGTGTGCAAAGGGGGGGTTGGTGATGTAACGCATTATGAACACGACTCATATTTATAATGTATGATAAAGATGTATCTATAAAGTGCAACGCATTGTAATACATAACTATAAGAATGTGTATCATTCCTTATGGAAGCATTAGAACACGATATGACCGTGTACACGAGTTACTATAGATATGACCTTAACAGGAAGGATTATTTCTTTCCAGCGCACGGTGATAATGATATGGGCTTTCAGGACAGCTCGGAAGATCATGTGGTGTCGAAGGACGTGTATTAATACGATGGCACCGCACTATCTAGGGATGAAGTATAGCGTTTGGGACACGCCCTATTAACCCAGAGTAAGCATGAGATCACGCAGTCATACAGGAAGCACACGGAATCACACCCTCACCGACATCATCACTAGAGCATTTGGCATTTAACAGGACGTGATAAAAGAGACACACCGATCTGAAATCACCGCATCGACCACGCCGGGTGGAACGCAGGCTGAAAAACACGGCCTGGTTTTAACATCCAAAACACACCATACGGAAATATTTCAATGTAGAGTCTATGTACAGCAGCGTGTAAACATTAAGGCTGGATGAGACGACGGAATATCAGACGAGGAAGACATGATCGAAGATCCTTCATGATACAAAACATATATATATATAGAGAGAGAGAGAGAGAGCGAGAGAGAGAGAGAGAGAGAGAGTGAAAGGGAACTTCAGTCTTTTCTCGTGAAAAAATATACTTTCCCAGAATAATTGTTTAAGATTGTTTCCAGAATTTCTGTTTGGGGTCTCGTACAAAATATTACAATATTACACCTCCAAATCACGCTCATTTTTTTCTCTTTAGACTGCCTAGGCACACATTCTACACAAAATCCCAAATTAACCACAATATATATATGCATACATTATATATGTGTGTATATTATATATATATATATATATATATATTATATATATATATATATATATATATATATATATAAATAACACACATCGAAAGAATTTTTTTGTTTGTGTTTTAATTTCTAAAAGTCAAATGACGTGCAAGTTTACGTTAAAAAAAAAGAAAAGAAGAAAGATTTTGGAAATGTTTTTATGTTTTAGGAATATATTTATGCATGAAAGTGATGATAAAGAGGAAAAAAATGAATTTAATTTCATCACACTAAGAGAATGAACTACGAAGCGCACTCGAGAGATCGCAAACCTTCGTTTCTTTTCGTCATTTGGACTTGTTCGAATATTTTTCAGATTTTTTTTTTTCCAAAAAAGTTTCCTGAACGAACTTTTATTAAAAAAAGAAGAAAAAGCTTCCTACTTCCCCAGGTTCGCGCATGACTACTAGTCAATTTTTCAACTTTGAGACCTGTGCGAGAAAGCTGTTGTATTAAAAATGCCAAAGTGTTTTAAAAAAAAAAAAAAAAAAAAAAAAATTAAAAAAAAAAAATTTCAACAGTGATATTATAATTTCTACAAAAAAAAAAAAAAGGTACAGATGTAGACTGCAGTCTCCGTGAGTGACCGTGAAGGCGGTTGGTGTTAGAGAAATACCACCGATGTGTGTGATACTTCCAGAAAGTGCATTGTGAGGTCATTTTCATGGTAGCGGTATTACAGAAACATCACCTGCTGCTTGAGAACGCATTTATATACATGTGTATACTGTCGATTTGTAACATTTATATACACTGCCGGTCAAAATCGTCCGAACACACCGAATTAATTACATTTATTTTTTTTAGAAAAATTCCCATACATGCAGGCTTTTAATATTTTAGGAAAATATCAATTTTCTTTAATCTAACATAAATAATTTTCCTCATTTCTTTTTTTTTCCTCTTTAAAAACTTTCTACACAAAATCCCACAACAAATACAAATGATTTTGTTGTTGTTGTTGTTGTTGTTGTTTCAGACTCGTCTATTTTGTGCATTACACACAGACGGGTAGTAAAGCGTTACGTGCCCTTGAGTAATTTTTTCCCAATAATCTTATACTACACACTTCTCGCTACTTTTATTTCTTGTTATTCTTTATTCACACACGCACGAGCTTCTACGACGCCGACTGCTTCGATACACGTTTATACGACGACGTCTGGCTCGCCGTTTCAAATAAGCCCCGCCCCTCCGCCGTGGAGGCTCCACGACTCCGTCAACTTGCTCCCGTTAAGTCGAAATCTAAACCTAAATACATCCTGAAGGGTTTTTATTTCACTGCGGCCAATGATTACAGTGCTTTATTTATTCAAGAGCGGCACCGGCGTACTTTTGATCCATTTTCGTTTACGCTTATCGTTGTAGAACGCTCCTGTCGTCACTTACGGTACAGCAGAGACGAGCAGACCTTCCCTCATCAGCCTCTCGTCCGTTTCCCTCTTTAAGTTACCGCGACAGCTCGGACTGTTAAAAGCGCACCGACGCCGGAGACTCCTTCCTTAAAGCTCAAACGTGTCTCCTTACGTCAAACTCGACCCCATCGACGACTATACAGAGTTCTTTGTAGAACAACAAAACGTACTTTAACCCGCTCCATATCAGACTTCGTCCCTGCGTGACTTGTTACTATAGAAACCATAACGACCGATCATTACAGATTTGAGAACTTCGACAGCGTCGTGGAATAATAAACTGCAACATTTAAAAAAAAAAAAAAAAAAACATTTAAAATGACCTTCAATTATTCCAAACATTTTGACTGGACGTGTGTGTGTGTGTGTGTGTGAATACTGCCCTGAATATTTCTGCTAGGAAATATCCACGTTTGAGAAAAGTCCGGAAGTCTGTCGATCGTGACAAATCACACTGAACTCCATGTAAAACTGAATGAGTATCTCGGCGGGGAAAAAACAAAAGAATCGGTGTGTCTCTACGTCACAACATTGTTAATAATAATAATAATAATAATAATAATTATAATAATAATAATAATAAAGCTCAATCCTTCAGTTAAGAACGAGGAAATCTCCATGAAGAAAAACAATCACACACACACACACACACACACACGTATATAAACACACAAGTGCATGCACACGCACAAGATTTAAAAGAAGTTCGGTAACTGAGTCGCGTGGAAGTACTCTATACTGCATAGTAAACAAACGCCGAGTGCATGGCTTCAAAACTGGAATAAAGAGGACGAGGGCAGCGACGGCACCCTCCCCCCTCCCCCCCCGCCCCCCCGCCCCCACCCCCGCCCCGCGGAGCGTACAGCGTGGACGCGGCGGTTCTCACGCTGTATCTCGGGAAGACTCGGACGATTGGTCGGTCGCTGCATTACAGAGTGGAATGTACCGTTAGCAGTCCTTTTTTTTGGGGAGGGGGGGGCGGGGTGGGGGGGGGTGTGTTTGGGGGTGGGGTTTGTATTGCTTTGTTGCTTAGAGTTATGACTACTGAAGCCCTTCATCTGTTTACTGTAGCGTTAAACATCGCTGATTCACCTTCATTTCAATAAATAATCTAGAATTCAAGTAAGAAATCAAACACATTCAGACAGTCTCACACACACGTACACATGCGTACACACAGTGATCAGCATTCCTACGGGTGTGTATGGTGTGTGTGTGTGTGTGTGTGTGTTAAGAAGTAAAAGGCAAAAAGATACAACAAGGCCACTGAAAAAAAAAACAAATGGAATATTTCCCAGAAACACACACCTAAACACACACACACACACATAAACACACACACGCACCATTGTTGTAGTGGCGTTACTGATATTAATGTGAGTGTGTGTGTGTGTGTGTGATGATATGGTTAGGGGTAGTAATCGAATCCGACACACTCAGCTGGACATGAGCGCCCGCGCCAGTCCAACACACTCGTCTCTAACCGTACAACACACACTACACTTCCTTCCTCGCTCCATCCTGATTGGTGAATGGTGGGGCAGTGGGCGGAGTCAAATCTGCTCCTGGGTGGGATATTCGGTCTCGCCGGATGAAATCTGAGTCATGCGTTTGCTGGAGCCCCAAAGCTTCCGCGTGATCTGACCCGAACGCGTCTGAGAGAGAGAGAGAGAGAGAGAGAGAGAGAGAGAGAGAGAGAGAGAGAGGGGAGGGGGAGAAGAAGAGGAGGGAAGAGAGGGAACAGGATAGGAAGATGAAGCAGGGGATGAGAACAAATAGGAAGAGGGAGAGGAAATCAAGAGGAAGAGAAGCGAAGCAGAGGATGAAGAGGGGAGGAATGGGAAGAACAGAGGAAGACGAAGAAAATGATCAGAGGAACGGACAGAGGAGAGGAAGAGGAAGAAGAACGAAAGCAGAGGAGGAAAAAGAGAGAAAGAGTACATAATGCGAAACAGGATAGGAAGAGGAACCAGAGGACATAGGAAGAAGGAGGAGAAGGAGGAGGAGGAATAGGAGGAGAATCAAAAAGAGAAACGGACAGAGGACAAGGAGGAGAGGAAGAGGAAGATGAAGAGTGGAAGAGGAGGAAAAGAAAGCAGAGAAGGAAAAAGAGAGAAAGAGCACAAAAAAAATGGAACAGGACAGGAAGAGGAATGGTGGGGAGGGATAGGACGAAGATGAGAAAAAGAGGAGCAGAGGACAAGGAGGAAGAGGAAGAAATGAGGAAGGGTGAACAGAGGAAGAGAGGGAAGAAAGAGAGGAGAAGAAGAGGAAGAAGATGAGCAGAGGACGAAGAGGAAGAGGAAGAATAAGCAGAGGAAGAGAAGGAAGAAAAAGAGGAGAAGATGAGCAGAGGACAAGGAGGAAATAAGAAGAAAGGAAGGGGACGAGAAACAAAGCAGAGGACGAAAAAATGGAACAGGGCGGGAAGAGAAAGCGTAGCATGAGGCAGAGAAGAAGAGGAAGACAAAGAGGAGAGGAAGAGAAAGAAGAGGAAGAAGATTAGAGGAAGGAGATGAGCAGAGAAGGATGTGGAAATGAAAAGGAGGAGAGGAAGGAGAAGGAGACGTGGTGGATGGAGAGGAGAGATGGAGAGAAGAATGAGGTCAGAAAAGAAAGAAGAGCGAATGAGGAGATCGGAATAAAGACATGAGATGAGAAAAAGAAAAGGAGGAAAGGAGAAAAGGGATCAAGCATGAAGGAGAAGAAAAGGAAGGAACAGTAGCAGGGAGGAGAGAGCAGGAAAAAGGAATGAAAGGATGGAAGTGAAAAGAAAGTAAAAGGAATAAAGAGAGATGAGTGATGTGAATATTCCTTTCATCTCTCAGTGCTGTGCTGATGTGTGTGTGTGTGTGTGTGTGTGTGTGTGTGTACCTCGGCTGGTTTGCCCACTCCCACCACGATCAATTTTCCGTCCTGCAGCCCCAGCAACACGTGAGACTGCTCCTTCGGCACCGACACACACCGGATCGGCACACGCATCGCCACAGGACACACACACAGCGCCAGGCTGCCATGGCAACCACGAGAAACAACAACATTTCAGTCAGAATACAGTCTGGACAAACCTACAGGAAACATACAGACTGAAGATAAGAGAAGGAGAAGAGACAAGACGAGATGGGAAGGGAGAGGAAGAGAAAAGAAAAAAAAAGAGAAGGAGAAGAGAAGAGAAGGAGAAGAGAGGAGGAATAAACAGAAATAAAGGAGAAGAGAAGGAGAAGAGAAGGAGAAGAGAGGAGGAATAAACAGAAATAAAGGAGAAGAGAAGGAGAAGAGGAATAAACAGAAATAAAGGAGAAGAGGAGGAGAAGAGGAATAAACAGAAATAAAGGAGAAGAGGAGGAGAAGAGGAATAAACAGAAATAAAGGAGAAGAGGAGGAGAAGAGGAATAAACAGAAATAAAGGAGAAGAGGAGGAGAAGAGGAATAAACAGAAATAAAGGAGAAGAGGAGGAGAAGAGGAATAAACAGAAATAAAGGAGAAGAGGAGGAGAAGAGGAATAAACAGAAATAAAGGAGAAGAGGAGGAGAAGAGGAGGAGAAGAGGAATAAACAGAAATAAAGGAGAAGAGGAGGAGAAGAGGAATAAACAGAAATAAAGGAGAAGAGGAGGAGAAGAGGAATAAACAGAAATAAAGGAGAAGAGGAGGAGTTGTACCTGTACAGGTCTCTGATGGAGAGAAAGCCCTGTTCACTGCCGGTGATGATGAACTCTCCCGACACACACACATCCGTCACCTGCTCCTTCAGAGGCTCGCTGCACAGGTGTTTCCCGTTCACTGAGTACAGGTGCAGCGTGTTCTTATCCTGAACATCACCACAACACACCATCAGCACCATCACACAACCCCCACACATCAGCACCATCACACAACCCCCACACATCAGCACCATCACACAACCCCCACACATCAGCACCATCACGCAACCCCCACACATCAGCACCTTCACACAACCCCCACACATCAGCACCTTCACACAACCCCCACACATCAGCACCTTCACACAACCCCCACACAACCCCCACACATCAGCACCATCACACAACCCCCACACATCAGCACCATCACACAACCCCCACACATCAGCACTAGTCCCACAACCCCCACACATCAGCACCATCACGCAACCCCCACACATCAGCACCATCACACAACCCCCACACATCAGCACCATCACGCAACCCCCACACATCAGCACCATCACACAACCCCCACACATCAGCACTAGTCCCACAACCCCCACACATCAGCACCATCACGCAACCCCCACACATCAGCACCATCACGCAACCCCCACACATCAGCACCATCACTCAACCCCCACACATCAGCACCTTCACACAACCCCCACACATCAGCACCATCACACAACCCCCACACATCAGCACCATCACTCAACCCCCACACATCAGCACCTTCACACAACCCCCACACATCAGCACCATCACACAACCCCGACACATCAGCACCTTCACGCAACCCGCACACATCAGCACCTTCACGCAACCCCCACACATCAGCACCTTCACACAACCCCCACACATCAGCACCATCACGCAACCCCCACACATCAGCACCATCACGCAACCCCCACACATCAGCACCATCACGCAACCCCCACACATCAGCACCATCACGCAACCCCCACACATCAGCACCATCACGCAACCCCCACACAACCCCCACACATCAGCACCTTCACACAACCCCCACACATCAGCACCATCACGCAACCCCCACACATCAGCACCATCACGCAACCCCCACACATCAGCACCATCACGCAACCCCCACACATCAGCACCATCACGCAACCCCCACACAACCCCCACACATCAGCACCTTCACACAACCCCCACACATCAGCACCATCACACAACCCCCACACATCAGCACCATCACGCAACCCCCACACATCAGCACCATCACGCAACCCCCACACATCAGCACCATCACACAACCCCCACACATCAGCACCATCACGCAACCCCCACACAACCCCCACACATCAGCACCATCACACAACCCCCACACAACCCCCACACATCAGCACCATCACACAACCCCCACACATCAGCACCATCACACAACCCCCACACATCAGCACCATCACGCAACCCCCACACATCAGCACCATCACACAACCCCCACACATCAGCACCGTCCCACAACCCCCACACATCAGCACCATCACACAACCCCCACACATCAGCACCATCACACAACCCCCACACATCAGCACCATCACGCAACCCCCACACATCAGCACCATCACGCAACCCCCACACATCAGCACCATCACGCAACCCCCACACATCAGCACCATCACGCAACCCCCACACATCAGCACCATCACACAACCCCCACACATCAGCACCATCACACAACCCCCACACATCAGCACCATCACACAACCCCCACACAACCCCCACACATCAGCACCATCACACAACCCCCACACAACCCCCACACATCAGCACCATCACACAACCCCCACACATCAGCACTAATCCCACAACCCTGCCCTTACACCGGCTTCATTATTATTATTATTATTATTATTATTATTATTATTATTATTATTATTGCCTTGCTCAGGATACTGCTATAAAATCGAACCTTCACCCACTAGCAAGCAAACATGTCTGACTTGTAAGCACGTAGCAACTGATGCTGCTGCCTCTTGTGGGCGTGGCCTGTTGAGAGTTATTGTTTTAGCTTTGATGTGGAACAGTTACATGTATATATTATATAACTTCTAAAACAGACTAGATTTATTAACGTACTAATCAGTGTGAAAATCAGTTGTTTGCTTTACTTGTTAGATGTCTGGCTTCGTACTAGCTTTGTTAGCGGATTGGCAAGCGCACATTAACCGCACAAGCTACGCAGAGCAATATACATACAGTACGCAAGTACACTGCCCTCCACTAATATTGGCACCCTTGGTAAATATGAGCAAAGAAAGCTGTGAAATTTGTCTTTATTGTTTAATCGTTTGATCTTTTGTTCAAAAACATTCACGAAAATACTCCACTCTCATGGATATCAAACAATTGCAAACACAACACAAAAAGTTGTTAAATATAGGTGCAACAATTATTGGCACCCTTTTAGTCAATACTTTGTGTTACCTCCCTTTGCCAAGATAACCGCTCTGAGTCTTCTCCTGTAACGCCTGATGAGGTTGGAGAATACATGGTGAGGGATCTGAGACCGTTCCTCCAAACAGAACGTCTTCAGATCCTTCACATTTCGAGGTCCACGCTGGTGGACTCTCCTCTTCAGTTCACCACACAGGTTTTGTATGGGGTTCAGGTCAGGGGACTGGGATGGTCATGGCAGGAGCTTGATTTTGTGGTCAGTAAACCATTTTTGTGTTGATTTTTTGGATCATTGTCCTGCTGGAAGATCCAACCACGGCTTTCTGTCAGAGGCAGTCAGGTTTTCATTTAATATCTGTTGATATTTGATAGAGTCCATGATGCCATGTATCCTAACAAAACATTAAAGATCCACCACCATATGTAACCATGGGCATGAGGTACTTTTCCATACGGCTACCTCTGTGTGTGCGAAAACCACCTCTGGTGTTTATTACCAAAAAGCTCTATTTTGGTTTCATCTGACCATAGAACCCGATCCCATTTGAAGTTCCAGTAGTGTCTGGCAAACTGAAGACGCTCGAGTTTGTTTTTGGATGAGAGTAGAGGCTTTTTTCTTCAAACCCTTCCAAATAACTTGTGGTGATGTAGGTGACTTCAGATTGTAGTTTTGGAGACGTTCTGACCCCAAGACGCAACTAACGTCTGCAATTCTCCAGCTGTGATCCTTGGAGATTTTTTGTCCACTCGAACCGTCCTCTTCACAGTGCGTTGAGACGATACAGACACACGTCCCATTCCAGGCTGATTCATAACATTTCCAGTTGACTGGAACTTCTTAATTATTGTCCTGATGGTGGAAATGGGCGTTTTCAATGCTTGTGCTATTTTCTTATAGCCACGCCCCATTTTGTGAAGCTCAACAACCTTTTGCCGCACATCACAGCTATATTCCTCGCTCTTACCCATTGTTATGAATGACTAAGGGAATTTGGTCTGTGTGTTACCTCATATTTATACCCCTGTGAAACAGGAAGTCATGGTTGAACAATTTCCTGTTCCTAGTCACCCAGGTGTACTTAAATTTTTAAAATATCAATGGGAATATACTTCAAATATATTTTTCTCATATGAATTCATAGAAGTCCCAATAATTGTTGCCCACCTATACTTAAAGATTTTTTTTGGGGTATAAACCTGTGTTGTGTTTGTAATTGTCTTACCCATTGTTATGAATGAATAAGGGAATTTGGTCTGTGTGTGGATTTGTCGCGTCGCTGCGTCATAGCTGATTTGCAAAGAATCTCAACTGTCGAGTAGAAATGAACCCCCGCCTGTCGCTTTGTCTCCTGCCTGTGTGAACGCAGGTCTTTAAGCAGACTTTAAAACTAATTTCAGCATCTGTTGTTCAAGACGGCAGGAGAAACGGATCAATACTTCGCAACGATCTTGGGACAAACACACAAACCCACATCAGTACCATACAGTAGTACCATGTGAGCAAAACAATTGTGTGTGTTAAGATTCTAACGAGTGTGGAATTGCGCCGAGAGTGCTGACTGGTCAGTTGGTTTAAGATCCACTATGACATCATAGTCAGCTGACATTCAAACTCTCAACAATCAGGTGTACATTAAGGGCAAAAACCTTAGACCAGCCGCCTCTAGGTAGGTGTGTGTGTGTGTGTGTGTTACCTTCAGCGTGGCCTTGCCCTCTACACAGGTGTGTACGACCACGTGACCCTCCCAGGACATGGCCAGGTGTGTGACACACACAGGTAGAGAGCTCTCACACGGGGGACGCAGCGAGTGCAGGTACTGTCCTCTCCTCACTGTGTGGATAATCACTGTGCCGTCCTACACACACACACACACACACACACACACACACACACACACACACCTTCACTTTGTATCAGGCATCTAAGCAGAGATGATAACAACTACAATTACTGAGGATGGAACTGAGTGCAAAAGTATTCACCCCCTTTGGAAAACTTTGAAAAACTGTATTTTTTGGTGTATTTTATTTATTTTTTTAAACGTTAAATTCGGGTCTAATGACGGGGAACAGACTCGAGCATTCAGTGTGTTTTGTTGCGTCATGCCAGCAATGGACCTTTCTCTGCTGCTGGCCTGCGTTTGTACAACATCTACATGGATTTGCTTGCGCTGTATTGAATTAAACATCTTGCCCTTGTCCCTGATTGGCTGAAACGCAACACACCCACCACGCTCATTTGCATAAATTCGAGCTTCAGTGGTTTTTGCAGCTGTGCGGTGAACTTGAGTTCACCTTTCCACATGCTCATGGGATAATAGCATGCAAGTGGAAACATGGTGTGTGTGTGTGTGTGTGTGTGTGTGTGTGTGTGTTACCCGTGCTCCTGAGACAGCCATGTCCAACTCTGAGCTGATACACACACTCGCTACCTCGTCTGTGTGTCCGTACAGCACCTGCAATGGTTTAGGGCTCAGACCCACTGGAGCCCCGCCCTACACACACACACACACACACACACACACACACACACACACACACACACAATGAGCTCTCATACACTTCTTTCTGTTCTGTATGTTTAAGTGGCTTCTAAAATTGAAGGCTAGTGACATGCATATGCATTTCACACACGCACACACACACACACACACACACACACACCTGCTGCAGCACCTGCCACACCATGCAGGTGTTGTCTCTGGAACCAGAGATCAGGTGAAGCCCACAGTGATCTGTCGCCAAGCAGGTTACCACATCTGTGGAACACACACACACACACACACACACACACACACACACACACATTATTTCACACAAATAGTATGTGGTGATGTTTTTATAATATCAATCCTGCGCATATGGAGTAACAAAGTATCAGTGTACGTTATGTAACCTAGTGTCTATTGTGTACAGTGCGTGTGTGCGTGTGCATGTGTGTGTGTGTGTGTGTGTGTGTTACCCATGTGGCGGACGTGCTGCGCTATCGTCCTCCCCTTCAGCAGCGACGTGACCCGCAGACTGTTGTCCCAGTGGCCTCCGCTGAACAGAAGCTTCCCATCATGAGACACCACAAACAGCTTGGTAGAGACCTCCACATCTGGAGAGAACGGCCCCGCCACGAACCGCTGGGTCCTACACGGCGGCACGGACGACAGGAAAGTGCCAATTATCCGTTTCCGTTTACTCCTGCTCGCTACACACTGACGACGTCTGTAAACCGACTATAAACTATAAACGGATAAAAACAACGCTCACTTCTGATTGGCCACCGTGGGGTCTTTGATGAAGGTGAAGTAGTTGGAGATGTTTTTATCGTAAGGGAGCCAGCCGTGAGTTCCTATCAGGTAGTTGTAACTCACGGTCACCTGCAACACACACACACACACACAGAATGTCGGTGCAGAACCATACCCACGCAGAATGAGCACCAGTCTAGCGTGCTATAGTGTTAGCATACATAAGCCCTGATAGTATGACATCATCAGGGGGCGTGTCTTACGGCTAACGCTTAGTGGGAGCTCAGACTCACCAGCGAGTCCGGACTGCCCTGAGAGATGAACGAGTGAGACTGGTTCTTCGGGACCACTGCTTTCACCAGGGCGGTGTTATCACTGATCCCCTACACACACACACACACACACACACACACACACACAATTATAGTATTACTGTTAGAAGTACCATAATTAGTATCTTATTATTCATATCGATATTAACATATATTCAATTTCACTACTACTTATATGAGAATTATCATCAGTATGGTTCAAATCACCTCCACGAAGAACGACTTGAGGTCGGTGAGATGTTCGAAGATGTTAAGCGGACTCGTGTCGAGTCGGGATTTCCTCTTCTCCAGTTCCTCCAGAGAGAGACGGACAGGATGAGGCTCCTAAACTCACGCACGTACACACACACACACACACACACACACACACACACACACAGAGAGAGAGAGACGAGAACCTCAGAAGTACAGTACAAACCCCACAAGGTACAACACACACACACACCAGTGTTTTCCATGCGATGTATGGGTCGTACCTTTAACAGCTGGCACGGCGTCTGTCCGAAGTTGCTGATCATTCCCTCTACAGCTTTCCTCTCCTTCTCATCCGTGATGGCGTCCAGATCTACAGCGCCTAAAACACACACACACACGAGACACACCCCTTTCATTGTACGCGGGCAGAGTGACGTCGTAAAGGTAAAGGTCCTCTAGCATCATCCTGACCCCGTTCACACTCATCGTGCGTCTTGATTTTACTAAGTCGGATAACGAGTGGTCCAGTTGTTCGGTGATTTTCATTACGGTTCACTCAATATTGACAATTAAACAAGGCAAAAAAAATATATAACCAGTATTTCATCCTGATATCTAAACCTTCGTATTTAATAATCCGTTCATCATCACTCTCACGCTCTCACTCGAGTGTTATGACGCGACTCGAAACGAAGGCGCGATTAAAGACGAGGGCTTTTACTCGGTGACGCGGTGAACATGAGGATGTACGTCACATACGTACGTAAGAAAAAAAAAAGAAAGAATGAACGGCCCAGAAATTAGAACAGCTGTCACGAGAATAAATAAATAAATAAATAGATAGATAGATAGAAGGTATGGCTACGTACAGCTCCACATCTGGATTTCTGTAAAGTTGCCTTGTGACACTGCTAAAAGCGCCATACGAACGTAACCGAGCTGAATTCGGATCACGTTACGGTTTTAGAGTCACGGATCGCTTAACGTGCCACATCTGCATCTCTTCACTGTAACTCTGCTTCCAGTTTTAAGGGATTATTACTTTTAAAAGGAACATCGGCAGTAAAACAGCCCTAGAGCATTAGTGTGTTGACTCCACTACCTTCATACGTGCAGTAGTAGAAGACGTTGAGGGCCTCGACTGCAGCCGGGCCTCTCTGCTTGTACCCGAATATCAGATCGATCCACTCGTGGAGGTGGGCGGAGACATACTCTGATTCCTACACACACACACACACACACACACACACACACACACACACAATGAAGTATTCAATATGAGAATTCCGCATCCTCATCGTGTTGTGTCCTCTACGTGGCAGCTGGAAAACCGTTTCCTTTCCCACGTCATGAACCGTTCTTTATCTACACTGTCTTCCATCAAAGCCTTGCATTCAGGTTAGCTGGTCAAGGTGAGTGCTGATGATGTCATCAACATGTGACTCACCAGGGCTTTGCGATGCTTGTAAATGAAGTCCTCGGGAGATTTGGCCCATTTCGGCAAAATGACATCGTTCACACGCTCCTTAGAGATCTGCAGACGACCCAGGTCAAAGCCTGGCCGAGAGAGAGAGAGACGGAGAGAAAGAAAGACAGACAGAGAGAGAGAGAAACAGACAGACAGAGAGAGAGAGAGAGAGAGAGAGGGAGAGAGAGACAGACAGACAGAGCGAGACAGAAAGGGAGAGAGAAAGAGAGAGAGAAAGAGAGAGAGAGAAAGAGAAAGAAAGACAGAGAGAGAGAGACAGAGAGAGAGAAAGAGAGACAGAGAGAAAGAAAGACAGACAGAGAGAGAGAGAGAGAGAGAGCCAGACAGAGAAAGCGAGGGAGAGAGAGAGAGACAGAGGGAGAGAGAGAGAAAGACAGAGAGAGAGAGACAGAGAGAGAGAAAGACAGACAGAGAGAAAGAAAGACAGATAGAGAGAGAGAGAGCGCGAGAGAAACAGACAGAGAAAGCGCGCGAGAGAGAGAGAGACAGAGAGGGAGAGAGAGAGAAAGACAGAGAGACAGAGAGAGAGAGACAGAGAGAGAGATTTAGAATAAACACAACTGTAACACGTGAAATATCAATAAAACTAATTAATCCCGACCCCAAAATGGAATATATTTCTGTATCATTACACCGCAACTATTTTCAGACGTCTGCCAGAGTGGCATCGTCAGGATGAAGCCCCGCCCACAATCGTTCCTCACCGTTCTGATTCACAAGGAACTCTGGGAAGTAGAAGAACTCCGGGATGAGCTCTTTGACATCGTTGGGGTTGTCCATGAGCGTCTGCCATGTGGCTGGGATGGAGTGAAACTGTCTGTCTGCGCAGTCGAACCTACGGCCGAGAGAGAGAGAGAGAGAGAGCGAGAGAGAGAGCGAGAGAGAATAAATAGGACAGAGAGTTAGATAAAGAGAGAGGGATGAGTGCTGAGGGATAGAGAGATGGACAGAGGTGTTTTACCTGTTGCTCTGCAGCTGGATGTGCAGGGAGGTGAAGGGCTCGACTCTGATGAGGTAGTGCATCACTCCTGCAGCGTTTGAATAATGAGTGCCGTAGTGGAAGCGGTCTATTGTACCAGTGGGGTCCTCAAAACTATCATACCTACACACACACACACACACACAATTATCTAACATTTATAGTAGGATTCCGCAGTGTTCAGTGACATTTCTTCAGTCTTCAGGACAGAGGAGTTTACACTTCTCTGTAACATGAAAAGCTGATTTTTATATTATTAACTGCGAGAGAGAAACCTACTTTTCCTTTACTGCTTTGGCGTTTTTCTCGTTAAGCACAGCGACAGGTTTGGAGAGGTCACGGAACACTCGCGGGTCGGACAGGTCCAGCTCCTCTGACGTGTAATCTGACAGAATCCAGGGGAACTGAGGGTAGAACACACACAGCACACACACGGTGTGGGGTTAAATCCCCAGTCCATGAAGAAATATAAACTAGTCATTTTAACGTATTTATATAGAGTCGCAATCAAGATTATTCGAGTCCCAGTGCAAATCAGGTTTATTGTCAGAATTCACAGAATTCCAGCTGTTTGCTGTTCGACGCAACGACTACTTCAAGTGTTTTCCCCAAACTCGACAGAAAATGCAATTTATAATGATTTCTCCAGTCTCAAGATTATTCAACTCCTTCATGGCGAGCATCTTTAGTACTTAGTAGAGCACGTTTTTGCTGGTATGACCTGCTGCAAAGGAGATGCAGAGCTTCTGGCAGCGTTCCTGAGGAATCTTAGCCCATTCCTCATGAGCAATGATCTCCAGTTCAGTAATATTCTTGGGTTTGCGTGCTGCGACCGCCTTCTTCAAATCCCACCAGAGATCTTCTATGGGGTTCGAGTCAGGTGACTGTGATGGCCCTGTAGAATCTTCCAGGACTTCTTCTGCAACCAAGCCTTGGTGGAATCTGAGGTATGCTTGGGATCACTGTCCTGTTGGAAGGTCCAATGACGCCCAAGCTTCAGCTTCCTGACGTTTTCTCCTAGGATTTCCTGATACTTCAATGAATCCATCTCGCCTTCCACACGCTGCAGGTTTCCAGTGTCACAGGATGCAAAGCAGCCGCAGAGCATCACCGAGCCTCCACCATGCTCGACTATGGACAGAGTGTTCTTTCTTCATTCTTCTTCCTCCAGACGTACCGCTGATCCATCGTGCCGAAAAGTTCCAGTTTTGCTCCACAGAACAGAATCCCAAAACTCCTGTGGCTTATTTATATGATTTCGAGACGACTTTCCCTGTGCTTTTGGGTCAGTAGTGGTGTACGTCTTGGAGTTCCTTCTGCATTTAGTACACGTCTTACTGTGCTCACTGAAACCTCAGAGTTTGTTGCCACCTAGTCTTGCTGCGGGTCTTCTGCAGTCACTCGAGGGTTTGTCACAACCTGCCTTCTCAGAAATCTGCTTACAGCCGTTGATGGCTTCCTTTTTCTGCCCTGTCCAGGCATTTCATCCATTTTCCACCCCTAGCCAGTTCAGGTATTTCATGTGTTCCAGCTCAAACACACCTGGTGCAACTAATGAAGCCCTTGATTACTTTACCATCAGGTGTGCTTGAGACAACACCTGTTTTGCATATTTGTGCTGTTGTAAAGGATTCTATTCAGGGGGTTGAATAATTTTGAGACTGGAGAAGTCATTATAAGTCGCCTTTTCAGGTGAATTAACGGAAACCACTTTGGGGAAGCGTTCGTTGTGTTGAACTATTTCACTTGCTTTGGTTTGGTTTGTTTGATTTGTTCGATGCAAACAGCTGGGGGTTGAATCATTTTGATTGCAACTGTATATACAAATATTATAGACAGTGTTTTATACTATATAAAAATGAGACTGATTATACACAGCACTGTTATTAACATATATCCATTATATTAGCTCTTATGCTATCGTCAGTGCTCATTTGACGGATGTGTCTTTTCTACAATAACGTCCAGGAAACTGAGAACACACTGCAGAGTGATGTAGTGTGTGTGTGTGTGTGTGTGAGAGCCGTACCACAGGATACTGAGCCAGGTTGTTGTAGGTTCTGCCTGCGATGGTGTTCAGTTGCATCAGGTAGTCAAAGTTTGAGATTTCCCTGTTCACCCATTTCTGAAACGCAGCATCAGAGTGGTTTTTTTATACAGTAGTTTATCCTTCTCCTTCACTAAACACTCCAAGGCAACACCAAGTCTCTCACTCGGTGAGAACTGAAGAGAATGTTGTCCTCTTGTATTAGCAGCTGCCATGGCAGATAGACAGATGCATACATGGATGGATGGACTGACAGATGAAGAGAGAGATGGATGGAAGGAATTATGGATTAAAGGAGAACGGCATTGATAAATGGATGGAAGGAATGACGGGCTGATGAATGAAGGGAATAATGGTTGGACGAATTGAATGAATTGGTGAAGAGATGGAGAGATGGATGGAATAATATACTGGTGGATGAAGGAATTGGTGGAGGGATAGATGGATGTATGGCTGGATGGAATATACTAATGGCTGAAGGGATTGTTGGATGGATGGATAGATAGACTGATGAATGAACAGAGTAATGGGTGGATGGACAGATGGGTGGATGAATAGAATAATGTACTGACAGAAAGGGAGTGCTGAATGGATGGAATAATGGAATATACTGATGGATGAAGGGATTGTTTGGATAGATAGATAGATAGATAGATAGACAGACTGATGAATGAACAGAATGATGGATGGATGGATGGATGGATTAACATAGTGACATATGAAGGGATTGTTGGATGGATTGATGAATGAACAGAATGATGGATGGATGGATGGAATCATGGACTGATGAATGAAGGGAATAATGGATGGACGGATTGAATGAATTGGTGAAGAGATGGACAGATGGATGGATGGACGGATAGATGAATGGAATAATGTACTGACAGAAAGGGAGTGCTGAATGGATGGAATAATGGAATATACTGATGGATGAAGGGATTGTTTGGATAGATAGATAGATAGATAGATAGACAGACTGATGAATGAACAGAATGATGGATGGATGGATGGATGGATTAACATAGTGACATATGAAGGGATTGTTGGATGGATTGATGAATGAACAGAATGATGGATGGATGGATGGAATCATGGACTGATGAATGAAGGGAATAATGGATGGACGGATTGAATGAATTGGTGAAGAGATGGACAGATGGATGGATGGACGGATAGATGAATGGAATAATGTACTGACAGAAAGGGAGTGCTGAATGGATGGAATAATGGAATATACTGATGGATGAAGGGATTGTTTGGATAGATAGATAGATAGATAGATAGACAGACTGATGAATGAACAGAATGATGGATGGATGGATGGATGGATTAACATAGTGACATATGAAGGGATTGTTGGATGGATTGATGAATGAACAGAATGATGGATGGATGGATGGAATCATGGACTGATGAATGAAGGGAATAATGGATGGACGGATTGAATGAATTGGTGAAGAGATGGACAGATGGATGGATGGACGGATAGATGAATGGAATAATGTACTGACAGAAAGGGAGTGCTGAATGGATGGAATAATGGAATATACTGATGGATGAAGGGATTCTTTGGATAGATAGATAGATAGATAGATAGACAGACTGATGAATGAACAGAATGATGGATGGATGGATGGATGGGTGAAATAACACTGACAGATGAAGGGATTGTTGGATGGATTGATGAATGAACAGGATGATGGATGGCTGGATGGATAGAATAACAGACTAATGAATGAAGTCTGAAATGAATGAAATAATTACTGACTGGCTCAATGAAGCAGCTACGAGTGGAATGTGGTGTGTAAACTTTAACCTCTGACCTGGGTGAGTCCAGAGGCTTTGAGGAGCTCCTGGGGCGAGCGAGTGCCATGGAGAGAGAGAGAGCAGAGCAGCAGCATCCGGTTGTAGACTTTATTACGCACCTGACGGGGTTTAAATAAATAAATAAATAAATAAATAAATAAATGTCAGACCGGGAGAACGTATTATACTGTAAAACACATGTATACATATATTATTCAATTCCGCAGCTCAGGAACATTTAGGACAGAGCCGGGGGAGCGTCTCACCTCCTTGTTGAAGTTGAGGAAGTAGTTGGTCTGATCAATGAGGAAGATCTCGAGGGCTGAGCGGCGGAGATTGTACCTACGCAGGTGAATCTCTCTGATCTGAGACAGCGGCCATTTAAAATCCTGACCCACACCTGCCACACACACACACACACACACACACACACACAGCATTATTGATATCAGATGAACGGAGGTTGCGTTAAACACAGACACAAATAAACCTTCATGTGACTGTGCTTAAGTGTGTGTAATTGTTGATTTTTTTTTTCCTGACATTTTCACTATTTGTGTTATGTAAGGAGTCTCCAGTGTCAGTGTCAAGAGCAGCGTTCTGACAGGGGAAAAATCAGCAGTACAGAGAAGTTTGTCTTTTATTTGGAATATGACAAGCTGCGTCTTTTTTTTTTTTTTTTTTTCGGTCTACAAAGAAGTTCAAGGGAGAAAAAGGAGACGCTGGGGAAGAAACGACCGTCTACAGCTCTGCTATGACGGAAGCCATGACAGGAAGTGACTCGTTTCATGGGCGTTCCACAACTGTTACCGGATAAAACGTATGACGTCGTTCATTAAGAAATAAATAAATCTTAATCTTTGGCAAATTGCTGAGGGATAACAGGAATAGAAAAAGAAAGAAAGAAAAACATCAGGATGTGCAGTTATGGGAAAATAATCAAGTTCAGGGTGGAAGCAGTATTATGTCATTGATTATTTTCCCATAACAGCATGCTCACCTGCGTTTCATTCGTTCTTTACAGACTGAAGGGAATTCGTACGTTTAATAAAGTGCAAGAGTTTGGATGGTTCAAATCTAATATGAGCCGTTACTGTTACACGTAGACAGAAATATTACCACACACACACACACACACACACATATACTCACCCTCCTCTTTCTCAGTGCTGCTGTCGTAGAAGTAAATGTGCTGGTTTGTGATCTCCAGCCGACCAGGAAACACATCCACCACAGTGACCAGCTCACAGTCCTCCATCATCACTAACTTCTCCTTCTGACCCGCGTCCTCATCGTCCGCCCTGACAGCAGGATAGAGTGGTCAGTGACCCACAAGTGTGTGTGCGTGACTAGTTTTAGTTTTGTATCGGATCTACAGAGCTGGTAAGAGAAGTTTATAGCCTCCAGATTGGAACAGTGTGAAGTGCATGCTGAAATAATCACACGCTTGCTTCAGACAGCTGTGTGCAGTTGTTCGGTGTCTCGGTGAGACTTGTTTGTGTGGTTTGTGACGCTGTGTGACACTGTTATCTAGAGCATCGGACCGAAAGTCATCTCAGAGTTAAAACCGACCATCTGTAGGTCCATCAGCTGAAGTCATGTTCTTCCCTCAGAACACAGTTCGATGGATAGACGTGCGGATGGAATAATGGACTGAGGTTGGATGCGACTGACTGATAGATGTATTGATGAATGAAGGGATTAATGGATGGATGAACTAATGGAACCAAGGATAAAGGGACTGGTGGATGAACTTATTGATGTAGGTATGAATGGATAGATGAAGG
The DNA here is from genome assembly GCF_023375685.1 of Ictalurus furcatus. Taxonomy (NCBI): domain Eukaryota; kingdom Metazoa; phylum Chordata; class Actinopteri; order Siluriformes; family Ictaluridae; genus Ictalurus; species Ictalurus furcatus. The sequence continues at coordinate 4,348,984 of NC_071265.1, read as the reverse complement.
GATGGGCTGATAGGATAATATATTGAAAAAGGAAGAGATTGATGGATGGATGGATGAAATAATGGACTGATGGATGAAGTTATTGATGGATGCATTGACGAATGAAGGGATTACTGAATGGATGAACTAAAAGAACAAAGGATGAAGGGACTGATGGATGGATGGATAGATGGATGGATGGTATAATGTACTGATGGATGAAGTTATTGATTGATTGATGGACGAAGGGATGGACTGATGGAATGATGGATGGACCGATGGATGAATGGATGGATTGACGGATGAATGGATGGATGAAATAATGGACTGATTTATGAATGGGAGGATGGAATAATGGACTGATGGATGAATGGATTGATGAAATAATGGACTGATGGATGGATGAAATAATGGACTGATGGATGGATGAAATAATGGACTGATGGATGGATGAAATAATGGACTGATTTATGAATGGATGGATGAAATAATGGACTGATGGATGAAGGGATGGATTGACGGATGAATGGATGGATGAAATAATGGATTGATGGATGGATGAAATAATGGACTGATGGATGGATGAAATAATGGACTGATGGATGGATGAAATAATGGACTGATGGATGAAGGGATGGATTGACGGATGAATGGATGGACGAAATAATGGACTGATGGATGAAGGGATGGATTGACGGATGAATGGATGGACGAAATAATGGACTGATGGATGAAGGGATGGATTGACGGATGAATGGATGGACGAAATAATGGACTGATGGATGAAGGGATGGATTGACGGATGAATGGATGGACGAAATAATGGACTGATGGATGAAGGGATGGATTGACGGATGAATGGATGGACGAAATAATGGACTGATGGATGAAGGGATGGATTGACGGATGAATGGATGGATGAAATAATGGACTGATGGATGGATGAAATAATGGACTGATGGATGGATGAAATAATGGACTGATTTATGAATGGATGGATGAAATAATGGACTGATGGATGAAGGGATGGATTGACGGATGAATGGATGGATGAAATAATGGACTGATGGATGGATGAAATAATGGACTGATGGATGAATGGATGGATGAAATAATGGACTGATGGATGGATGAAATAATGGACTGATGGATGAAGAGAATGATGGATTGATGGACGAAGAGATGGATGGATGGATGGGCCGGATGGAATAATGTGTGTGTGTGAGTGTGTGTGTGTGTGTGTGTGTGTGCGCGTGCGTGCACATCTCACTGTGTGTTCCCGCTTGGATCCTCCTCCGGCAGCTCCAGGATTTCGTCCTCGAGGTCGCTGACCTTCACTTGCTTCACAGCCTCCAACAACAAAGACTCAGTGTTCACCTTCTGATGTTGCACACCTGTAACACACACACACACACACACACACACACACACACACACACACACACAATACTTGCAGACCAGTAATACGTATACAGTAATAAAAAGCATGTTTTTCTAGAGTGATGTGTGTGTGTGTGTGTTGTGTGTTACCCAGATTGTCTCTCAGAGCGCTAGCCTCTTTGTGAGGGTCGAAGTTGTAGTTCCTCACCAGCTTCAGACGCATACGGGAGTAATTCTCTGCACTCGACAACTTCCAGTGAATCTCCTTTTGCTGCCTACACACACACACACACACACACACACACACACACACACACACACACACCCTATAGTATACATATAATCACATTTCCAGTGTTCCAATAACCTTTCTGTATTTATCATCTCAATGTGTACAAAAACCGTGTAGCAGAAACTGTCCGTAAACCCGAGGACACACACTGACCTGTTAGCCCAGGGTCCTCGATCACCCAGGAGAGACCGCCGTGCCGCTTTCCACTGCCTGACGACGGCGCTGTTCTGCGTGTGCATCTGCTTCAGCATGCTGTTGTACCTCAGGTTCTCCTGACGAGCTCGCCGGCTAAACGGCTCCACGAACTGATCCTGTGGGTTAAATAAAAACGCCTAGTTTACGTACTGGTCCAGTCCGCTTCGACTGGCTAGATTTCATCAGGACTCAAGAAAGTCGTCGTAATGTTAGGTGACAACACGTTACCTGTATATGTTTTAGGAAAACACCTTTGCTTTTTCGAATGACCGAATCAACTAGTCAAAAAAGAATATTCCTGCAACCTAGGGCTGGACGATATGGCAAAAATATCATATCACGATACTCGAGGACACGTCACGAAACGATACATGAAGCGTATCACGATATGTTATTTAGCTAACAAACTGTAGTAAAATAAACAAACAAAAAAACAACAACGTTAAACTGAGTTTGATGATGCTTTACTTTAATGCCTACAAAGGCAAAGAACATTAAGTAAAAATTAATTAATTAATTAATTAATTAAATGATGTCAAGTCAAATCAATGGCATCCATTCAGTACCTTTTAATTTGTAAAAAAAAAAAAAAAATACACCACCATACCAACAATATCTCCGAAAATTGTATCGCGAAATCATTTATCACGATATCGATATATCGTCCAACCCTACCGCAAGCCCTTAGCGTACGTGATACCTGAAATCGGATCTTGCTCTCGCCTCGCTCCCTCTCCCGGCGGTGTAGGTTCACCATGAAGGCTTCGTAGCAGTCCTTCCAATACAGAGCCATGTTCTCATGTCCCTGACTGAACGTCTCGAGCTCGTACTGCTTCATGTACGGGATGATCTGAGGAGAGAAACGGATACGGTTACGCACCTGCCACGTGCCAATTTGCTACGAAATGCGCTTTCCTGCCCAGTTTCTGCATCTCGGACTCGAGCACGCACGTATTTGTCGAGGTACACCCTCCATTCGGGTGAGCTGCAGTACAGCTGGAAGTCCTCAAAGAACGACGAGCTGCCGTTGCAGTTCGGAAGCGAGGGGAGGTGCAGCTCCATGTACAGCAGCTTGTGCACTTTGGACAGGAGTGTCCGGAGTAGAGGGACCAGGAACGCGTACGTCTCCTCTTCCCTTCTTTTCCGATCCACCTCTTCCGATCCATCCTTCCGTGTCCCGTCCGTTTCCTTCTGTTCGCCCAGAGAGCGCTGAAGGATGCACTCGACCCGGCCGAGCAGGAAACACGCCTCGTCCTGAGACTCCACGGTTTTCATCTGTAGGATCCCATTCAGCTTTGCCGTTGCCATGGCACACACCTAACACACACACACACACACACACACGCGCACACGTTTTATCATTTGTTTAGTTTCTCGCCATCACTGAAGCTTCTGCTCACTACCAGAGAACTTCAACCTTAAACTGAGTTTTCAGGCCCATATGAGGAGTGCTGGACCCTACACACACTGACCTGAGGGTCAGGCTGGGCCATAAATCCGAGTAAGAGCCTGAGGCCGAGCTGTGAGAGCTGGCGCCACTGTGTTCCGGCAGTGTACCACACCATGAGGCCGTCCATCAGCGTGACCGTGTCATCCAGCAGCCTCTCGCTCCACAGTGCCGGGTTTACCAGCCCCTCGGCCTGCAGGAAGTCCTGCACCACGTGCAGCAGTCGCACCGCGTTTTCCGTGTGCTCCGGCAACATGGCTGCCACACAATCCCGGTTATCACTCACAGCGCACTCCAGCATCCGCTCCAACAGACTGCACATGCGCACACAGAGCAGTGACGGTTAGAAACAGACAAAAAAACCAAAAAAAAACGAAAGTCATCGGTAAATATAACAGTGTGAGTGTAGTACCTGAGTTTGATGTGGTCGACGGGCAGCAGGAGCTCGTTAGCTGTGCCCAGTTTGGTGAGAGCGGAGAACACCTGTCCCCTCTCCAGCCATGCTGCATCATCCGAGCCAGACACGCCCTTCCACATTACACACAGCACGATCTCCAAAATCATCCGCGCCAACTCCTCCTCCGTGCGCTACACACACACACACACACGTGCACACACACACACACACACACACACACTGAAATCACTTAATGCTTGGTGGTTTCTGTTAAACAGAAGAAAAGACCGATGCATAGATGGATGAATTGATATATGGAAGGATGGATGGCTGTCTGGGGTGGACAGGTGGATGGATGGATAGACAGGCAGAAAGATGGATTGTACAGGTGAAAGGATGTATTGAAAAAATGGATGTGTGGATGGATGGACGTGTGGATGGATGTATGGACGTGTGGATGGATGGATGGACGTGTGGATGGACAGACAGACGTGTGGATGGACGGACAGACGTGTGGATGGATGGATGTGTGGATGGATGGACGTGTGGATGGACGGATGTGTGGATGGATGGACAGACGGATGTGTGGATGGACGAATGTGTGGATGATCGGACGTGTGGATGGATGGATGGACGTGTGGATGGATGGACGGATGTGTGGATGAATGGACATGTGGATGGATGGACGGATGTGTGGATGGATGGACATGTGGATGGATGGATGGATGGATGGACAGATGGACGAATTGATGGATAGATGGACGGATGGATAGATGGATGTCTGGGGTGGACGGATGGATAGACAGGCAGATAGATGGACTGTACAGGTGAAAGGAAGTGTCGAAAGAATGGATGTGTGGATGGATGGATGGACAGACAGACAGGTGAACAGATGGACTGTACGGAGGTATGGATGGACTGTAAGGGTGGATGGGTGGGTGGATGTAATATACAAGCAGGTGGATTTAATGATAGATGGATGGATGGATGAATGGACAGGGGGATAGATAGAGAGTAGATGGAGGTATTGTACAGGTGGATGGGAGAATGGATAAATGGACGGGTGTGCGGATACACAAGCGAGGGGACGGACGGGTGGATGTGTAGATGAACAGGTGGATGAATGTCAATTTCTATTATACCATTCCTCATAGCGCCATTTTACCTCTGAACTGTTAAAAGACTCTCCCAGAGAGAGATTATCGCTGAACAGGAAGCTGTCATCTCCCAGAGAGGAAGTGGTTTCTCGTTCGGGGGCGCTACCAGGGAAGGGTTTGGCGTTGTCCAGTGGTGAGGGAGTCTGACTCCCGCTGTCACCCGGCTCAAGCGCATGAACCTGGCTCAGGTCCAGACTCAGCCCCCTGCTCTGTGAGGTCTCGCTGGGGGTTTCAGAAAGAGACAGCACTTCTCCGTTCTCCTCCAGATTCTCTACACACACAGGAAGTTCCGCCCGGTTCGAGCCGATGCTGCCCAGGCTGGCCGAGTCGGCCCGCCCCGAACCGGACCCGGAGTCACCGCTGCAGCTCCGCACCAACACTCGGATCAGTGTGTCCTGCCAACATGGCTGACGGGACAGCTGTAGCGCTGCGTCTGCCTGAGACTGCACCAGGGAATATAACTACACACACACACACACACACACACACACACACACACACAATTATACTTCATTATAAATGAGCTACAATACATTTTCAATTTTTAAATGGTGATTTATAACTTTATATATCTGAAAAGTATGCAAGACAAAACTATTACAATACAAATAATAATCTATACACAATGTATGGCTAAACACAATAATTTTGTATGGTGTATTTTTTATCCATTTATGGTTACTGTTAATGTTGTGGAACGTCTGTTAAACAAGTTAGGTCCAGATATGTTATCAACCCATGTTAGAGTAGTTATAAACTGTAGTTCCCACACCAGCCTCGATTTTTTTTTTTATTTGTCTTTGATATTAATAAGACGAAAAACAGAGCTGATCTTGAGACAGAAAGGAGAGAGAGAGAGAGAGAGAGAGAGAGAGTTTAACACATAGGGCAGTAAGTCCTCCGAGCTATTACCCTCTTGCAGATGAGCATGCGCACGCTCAGTTCAGCCCGATGAGTCAACTGCACGAGAGCCATCAGATCCTTAAAGTTCACTACAGTGTCTATAAGTCAGAGGTCAAAAGGGCATAAGGTCAGAGCCAGTCAACAGAGGGTTGTGTCCCATTTCTCTAATTTCACCTCTTCATTTCCTTTCCTAACTTCTTAACTCCTCCCTCTGAGGAAGTGAGGAAAGGAATCGAGAACAGAAGGAAGTGAATTTGTCTAGGGACACCTTCACATCTGACTATATCATCTCATAGATGTGACACACAGACGTTCATTATGTTCACACAGACCTGTGTGGAGGATTTGGTTGAGGAGGCACTTGACGAGTGTGTGGGTGATGTGAAGGTCAGGGAAGAGGAGTGTGAGGCCAGAGTAGCCTACTTCTCGCAGCCTCAGCCGCTGCTTACTCTTCTCATACACATGGTCACACCTCAGCATGCGCTCAAACAGCTGCGCACACACACACACACACACACACACACACACACACACACCTGAAGTCAGTATGAGGAAACAGCATTTAATGCTGCAATACAGGATTGTAAACAGTCAATGTAGGCTAAATACCAACACACACTGACATTCCTGATACACAATAAATCAGTGTGTGATGGTGAACACTGGTGTGTGTGATGGAGAATGGTGTAAAATGGTGACACGTTGCAAAATGATGAAGGTTGGTGAAAGATGGTAAACACTGGTCTTAGATGGAAAATACTGGCGTGTATGATGGTGTGAAAGTCGGCACAAGATGGTGATCAGTGGTGTACAATGGTGCACACGGGAATAAAATTGTGAATGTCTGTGTAAGATGGTGAGCACTTGCGTACAATGGTGAACGTTGGTGTAAGGTGGTAAATATTGGTGTGCGAGATGGTGAATGGTGGTGTAAGATGGTAATCGTTGGTTTAAGATAGTGAACCATGGTGTAAGATGGTGAACGTCAGTGTACGATGGTTTAATATTGGTGTACGATGGTGAACACTGGTGTACGATGGTGAACACTGGTGTACGATGGTGAACACTGGTGTACGATAGTAAATATTGGTGTAAGATGGTGACCACTGGTGTACGATGGTAAATATTGATGTAAGATGGTGAACACTGGTGTACGATGGTAAATATTGGTGTAAGATGGTGAACACTGGTGTACGATGGTAAATAATGGTGTAAGATGGTGACCACTGGTGTACGATGGTAAATATTGGTGTAAGATGGTGAACACTGGTGTACGATGGTAAATATTGGTGTAAGATGGTGACCACTGGTGTACGATGGTAAATATTGGTGTAAGATGGTGAATACTGGTGTACGATGGTAAATATTGGTGTAAGATGTTGAACACTGGTGTACGATGGTAAATATTGGTGTAAGATGGTGAACACTGGTGTACGATGGTAAATATTGGTGTAAGATGGTGAACACTGGTGTACGATGGTAAATATTGGTGTAAGATGGTGACCACTGGTGTACGATGGTAAATATTGGTGTAAGATGGTGAACACTGGTGTACGATGGTAAATAATGGTGTAAGATGGTGAACACTGGTGTACGATGGTAAATATTGGTGTAAGATGGTGAACACTGGTGTACGATGGTAAATATTGGTGTAAGATGGTGACCACTGGTGTACGATGGTAAATATTGGTGTAAGATGGTGAACACTGGTGTACGATGGTAAATAATGGTGTAAGATGGTGACCACTGGTGTACGATGTTAAATATTGGTGTAAGATGGTGAACACTGGTGTACGATGGTAAATATTGGTGTAAGATGGTGAATACTGGTGTACGATGGTAAATATTGGTGTAAGATGTTGAACACTGGTGTACGATGGTAAATATTGGTGTAAGATGGTGAACACTGGTGTACGATGGTAAATATTGGTGTAAGATGTTGAACACTGGTGTACGATGGTAAATATTGGTGTAAGATGGTGACCACTGGTGTACGATGGTAAATAATGGTGTAAGATGGTGACCACTGGTGTACGATGGTAAATATTGGTGTAAGATGGTGAACACTGGTGTACGATGGTAAATAATGGTGTAAGATGGTGAACACTGGTGTACGATGTTAAATATTGGTGTAAGATGGTGAACACTGGTGTACGATAGTAAATATTGGTGTAAGATGTTGAACACTGGTGTACGATGGTAAATATTGGTGTAAGATGGTGACCACTGGTGTACGATGGTAAATATTGGTGTAAGATGGTGAACACTGGTGTACGATGGTAAATATTGGTGTAAGATGGTGACCACTGGTGTACGATGGTAAATATTGGTGTAAGATGGTGAACACTGGTGTACGATGGTAAATATTGGTGTAAGATGTTGAACACTGGTGTACGATGGTAAATATTGGTGTAAGATGGTGAACACTGGTGTACGATGGTAAATATTGGTGTAAGATGGTGAACACTGGTGTACGATGGTAAATATTGGTGTAAGATGGTGAACACTGGTGTACGATGGTAAATATTGGTGTAAGATGGTGAACACTGGTGTACGATGGTAAATAATGGTGTAAGATGGTGAACACTGGTGTACGATGGTAAATATTGGTGTAAGATGGTGAACACTGGTGTACGATGGTAAATATTGGTGTAAGATGGTGAACACTGGTGTACGATGGTAAATAATGGTGTAAGATGGTGAACACTGGTGTACGATGGTAAATATTGGTGTAAGATGGTGACCACTGGTGTACGATGGTAAATATTGGTGTAAGATGGTGAACACTGGTGTACGATGGTAAATATTGGTGTAAGATGGTGAACACTGGTGTACGATGGTAAATATTGGTGTAAGATGGTGAACACTGGTGTACGATGGTAAATAATGGTGTAAGATGGTGAACACTGGTGTACGATGGTAAATATTGGTGTAAGATGGTGACCACTGGTGTACGATGGTAAATATTGGTGTAAGATGGTGACCACTGGTGTACGATGGTAAATATTGGTGTAAGATGGTGAACACTGGTGTACGATGGTAAATATTGGTGTAAGATGGTGAACACTGGTGTACGATGGTAAATATTGGTGTAAGATGGTGAACACTGGTGTACGATGGTAAATATTGGTGTAAGATGGTGAACACTGGTGTACGATGGTAAATATTGGTGTAAGATGGTGAACACTGGTGTACGATGGTAAATATTGGTGTAAGATGGTGAACACTGGTGTACGATGGTAAATATTGGTGTAAGATGGTGACCACTGGTGTACGATGGTAAATATTGGTGTAAGATGGTGAACACTGGTGTACGATGGTAAATATTGGTGTAAGATGTTGAACACTGGTGTACGATGGTAAATATTGGTGTAAGATGGTGACCACTGGTGTACGATGGTAAATATTGGTGTAAGATGGTGAACACTGGTGTACGATGGTAAATATTGGTGTAAGATGGTGAACACTGGTGTACGATGGTAAATATTGGTGTAAGATGGTGAACACTGGTGTACGATGGTAAATATTGGTGTAAGATGGTGAACACTGGTGTACGATGGTAAATATTGGTGTAAGATGGTGAACACTGGTGTACGATGGTAAATATTGGTGTAAGATGTTGAACACTGGTGTACGATGGTAAATATTGGTGTAAGATGGTGACCACTGGTGTACGATGGTAAATATTGGTGTAAGATGGTGAACACTGGTGTACGATGGTAAATATTGGTGTAAGATGGTGAACACTGGTGTACGATGGTAAATATTGGTGTAAGATGGTGAACACTGGTGTACGATGGTAAATATTGGTGTAAGATGGTGACCACTGGTGTACGATGGTAAATAATGGTGTAAGATGGTGAACACTGGTGTACGATGGTAAATATTGGTGTAAGATGGTGAACACTGGTGTACGATGGTAAATATTGGTGTAAGATGGTGAACACTGGTGTACGATGGTAAATATTGGTGTAAGATGGTGAACACTGGTGTACGATGGTAAATATTGGTGTAAGATGGTGAACACTGGTGTACGATGGTAAATATTGGTGTAAGATGGTGAACACTGGTGTACGATAGTAAATATTGGTGTAAGATGGTGAACACTGGTGTACGATGGTAAATATTGGTGTAAGATGGTGAACACTGGTGTACGATGGTAAATATTGGTGTAAGATGGTGAACACTGGTGTACGATGGTAAATATTGGTGTAAGATGGTGACCACTGGTGTGTGACCTTGAAAATGAGCTCTCGGAGGCGGTCAGAGTATTTGTGATTGAGCAGCAGCGAGTAGCAGGAATCGGCCGCTCCCGGCTCGAACAGCAACAGGAAAAGCTGATCGCGTGACGCGCTCGTCTGGAGAAGATTCAGCAGCAGCTCTAAAATACTACATAACTACAACACACAAAAAACACAAACACAATCTGTAACAACTTGACAAATACACAAACAATTCAGCTTGGAGAAAACACGCTCAGCTCCGAGTCCAAAAAACACATTACAGCACGGGCAGAAAAGCAGGCGTCGACATTAGAACCATCAGAACTAGAAGCTTGAATTTTTAGGGCTACATGTAGGTCTCGCCCGCATCGACGTTGTATTTCTCGCGACTTCTGGTCACGAGTCGGCTCACGAGGATTCTAGAAGAGAATTTTACCACAGACAATAATCTCCGTGGCAAACCGTATCCTTTTTAATGACGGATAATTATAAACCGGATCATCAGGACCGTAAGCTTAATAAACCCAGCTATTGATGAGACCGACATGCTGCTCTAATCGAATTAGTGACATGTGACTGAGAGTGGGCCGGAAAGCCTGCAGGAAAGACATGCCTAATTAAATGACACATTACTGAATTAAAGGTCTCAGCGGAATAGAGAGACGCAGTAAAGAGGCGACACGCTTCTAATTTGCACTTCAGCAGAGACTCATCAAAGACGATGACTCAGCTTAGAACGCACACCCGGTGCGTCGGTGTGATGGAGAACGCCGGCGCTTAGCGGACACGGTTGCTGTTGTAGCGTTTGATGGCGAAGGTTGTTTTGTAATGGATCATGTTTAACCTTGTAATCAGATGATGAATGACCGAGCTAAATCGGGTCGCATTTGTAATACTTAACACTAATAGTGCTGATTAGTCTTTACACTTCACATACTGTTACACACATCATGATATGCAAGTACGTAATATGAATGTAGAATACCTAATCAAATCAAAAGTGTGCGGAAAAAAACAAAACAAAACAGAAATACTGGTGCGGTAAATTAGAAGATTGTCCGTGTGCAAAGATACAGGCAAGTGATAGCTACATGACATGTACTGAAAGACGGCTGAAAGGGTGATAGTGCAGATAAATGGGGAAAGTCCATTTTTCACTATTTATCATGTGCTAGTGAATACAAATACAACCCAGATTCCTAAAAAGTTGGGACGCTGTGTAAAATGTAAATAAAAACAGAATGCAATGATTTGCAAATCTCATAAACCCGTATGTTATTCATAACAGAACATAGAAAACATATCAAATGTTTCAAACTGAGGAAATGTGCCGTTTGAAGGGAAAAAAGAAGGTCATTTTGAATTTGATGGCCGCAACACGTCTCAAGAATGTTGGGACCGGGGGGCAAGAAAAGGCTTGAAAATGAAGTGAGATACGGCTGGAGGTTAATTGGAAACAGGTCAGTGAGATGATTGGGTATAAAAAAAAAAGAATATCTTAAAGAATAAGAGTCTTTCAGAAGTAAAGAAGGGCAGAGGTTCACCAATCTGCGAAGAACTGCGTCTACACTTTGTGGAACAATTTCAGAGTAATGTTCCTCAAGGTAAAATTGTGAAGATTATGAATATCTCATCATCTACAGGACATACTGTCATCAAAAGATTCTGAGAATCTGGAGAAATCTCTGTGCGCATTGCATGGCCGTGATCTTCGGGCCCTCAGGCAGCACTGCATTAAAGACAGGCATGATTCTGTAATGGTAATCACTGCATGGGCTCAGAAACACCTCCAGAACTCATTGTCTGTGAACACAGTTCGCCGTGCCGTCCACAAACGCTGGTTAGAGCTCTATCGTGTAAAGAAGAAGCCATATGTGAACATGATCCAGAAACACCGCCGTCTTCTCAAGGCCAAAGCTCATTTAAAATGGACCGAGGCAGAGTGGAAAACTGTTCTGTGGTCCGAAATTTGAAATTCTTTTTGGAAACCATGGACACCGCGTCCTCTAAACTAAAGAGGACTAAAGAGGGGCGGGACCGTCCGGCTTTTTATCAGCACTCAGTTCAAAAGCCTGCATCTCTGATAGTATGGGTGAGCATTAGTGTCTATGGAATGCACATCTGGAAAGGCACCATCAATGCTAAAAGATATATACAGGTTATAGAGCAACATCTGCTTCCATCCCATCTTTACTTCTGAGAGACTCTGCCTCTCTAAGATACTCTTTTATATACCCAATCATGTTACTGACCTTCTCCCAATTAACCTAATTAGTTGCAAACAAAATGTTCCTCCAGCTGTTTCTTTTTAGTAACACTTCCGTCTCCAGCCTTTTGTTGAACCCGTCCCAACTCTTTTGAGACATGCTGCGGCCATCAAATTCAAAATCACCTTCTTTTGTTCCATTTCCTCAGTTTAAAACATCTGATATGTTTTCTATGTTCGATTGTGAATAACATATGGGTTTATGAGATTTGCAAATCATTGCGTTCTGTTTTTATTTACATTTCACACGGCGTCCCAACTTTTTTGGAACTGGGGTTGTATTAAGTAGAAGAGCATTTCTCACCATAATGCAGATCTAAGTTTCTTACGTCAATATTGCCCTAAATAGCACTCTGTAGTTTTTCACTCTATCCCTCACCTGCTCTTCATCTCCGATAGCAGCGATGTATCCCAGAATGCTCTGGATCTCGTCCTGACTCACGCCTTTGCTGATGTAATACTTGAGAAGGCCACAAAGCGACGCTCTGATGGTCCGAACATCGTCCTCGCTCATATCGCCCTCGCGATTCCCGCTACTCGGAGAGAATTGGCAGGATGGGGGAAAAAGACGGGCAAAAGTGAAGAGGTGAGAAAAATACTGTTCCTAAAAATGTTGCGATGTGTTCACTAACACGCCTTCATCCACTTCCTCTACCACCTACACCACCCAAATATAGCTGAAAACATCTGCTCAGAGATTTACGCTGTTCATAGATCAGTTTATTATTAGAATCCGATCCATGTGAAGCGATTATGTGAACATGTTAATGTAGAACAAGTGCGTCGATATAAACCTGGGATTGAATTACAGTAACGAAACACAGGAGTGAAGCATTATGGGAAATCGCTTCTCACCTATAGTAAAGGCGGACCGTGTCGAGCAGGAACTGCACTCCGTATTTTTTCCTGAACTGCTTCCTGCTGTCTTTGACGACGGTGGACATGTACTGGATGTGACCTTGAGCACAATAAATAAACGCTAACACAGAAGAACTTAAAACAAACACCCACATACACACACACACACACACATACACGTACACCCCAAAGAGACTGACCGATGCGCAGGGGAAAGTCTCCTTGGTTCCAGATGTTGAAGTTGAACAGCAGGTGTGTGTGCAGCTGTTGCAGGAGCTGGGGATTCTTCTCATATGTCACCTGCTCGATCAGCAGCTGTACGGCGACCAACACACTCACGTCCACCAGAAAAGCAGGCAGCTACACACACACACACACACACACAGAGAAAAGATTATGATATTGGTATATTAAATGTAATACTGTAAATGAAATCAAGAGACAGACAGACAGACAGGTAGACAGACAGTGTATGTGTGGTGTATGTACCTTCTGCAGCAGGGCAGCGAGGGTGGCCACACTGTGTGTGTGCAGCAGCGTCTCCTGGTTTATTGTGTGTCTGTGCAGGAAGTGCTTCAACACTAACAGGAAGGTCGCAGCAAGATTTTTCTCCAAACGGGCCTCTGAAACACACACACACACACGCACACATACACACATACACATAAGAGACAATGATTAACAGCACTATAAGATGTTAATGAGATCCAAGACCAGAGCGTGCACACACACACACACACACACACACCCCCACACACACCTGAGGCTCTGCTGGTAGGCAGTATGACCCAGTCTCCATCAGTGGGCGTGGTAGCCTCAGGGGTCATGCCCTCTGACCCCGAGAAGCCATTGTGCTGTTCAGGGGTCAAGAAGGTTAGCTGCTCCAGAATGGGGAACAGCACAGGAAGTCCTCCGATACAGTTAATGATGTCCTACACACACACACACACACACACACAGAGTGCATAATCAGTGAAACACAATGCATGAAGACACACGTGTGTGTGTGTGTGTGTGTGTGTGTGTGTGTGTGTGTTGCCTCTCCCACCTTGACGTCCCAGTTGACCACTTTATTCCCCGTCAGTCGTCCGTGCAGTAGATTAGGGGACAGGTCCACACAGATAGGGTTCCTACAGGCCTAACAGGAGCCAGGGGAAACGTTTCAGTACTGCACGTCCCAAATCACGGCGTACTCACTGAGTAGTGCACTAAGCTACAAACTCAATCTCAATCTACAGTGCAAGGTGTTAATGTGCATATTACACATTATAAACGAAAACAACTGAATACCCAGAATTCAGTGCAAGTGAGGTGTGTGGGGTTTTGGACATTGAGACAGTTGTGATATCGTTCAGGTGGCCTACATTCTAACTAGGGCGTGTGGTTTGGGACACGTCCACCGTGCATTAATGATAGTGTTTCTGTTCTACCGTAAGGTGAATAGGGCGTGTGGGTTGGGACACGTCCACGGTGCATTAATAAAGTGAATAGGGAGTGTGGATTGGGACATGTCAACGGTGCATTAATACACTGAATAGGGAGTGTGGATTGGGAAAAGTCCACGGTGCATTAATAAAGTGAATAGGACGTGTGGATTGGGACACGACTACAGGGCATTAATAAAGTGAATAGGGAGTGTGGATTGGGACACGTCCACGGTGCATTAAAGTGAATAGGACGTGTGGATTGGGACACGTCCACGGTGCATTAATAACGTGACTAGGGAGTGTGGATTGGGACATGTCAACGGTGCATTAATACACTGAATAGGGAGTGTGGATTGGGAAAAGTCCACGGTGCATTAATAAAGTGAATAGGACATGTGGATTGGGACACGACCACAGGGCATTAATAAAGTGAATAGGGAGTGTGGATTGGGAAAAGTCCACGGTGCATTAATAAAGTGAATAGGACATGTGGATTGGGACATGACCACAGGGCATTAATAAAGTGAATAGGGAGTGTGGATTGGGACACGTCCACGGTGCATTAAAGTGAATAGGACGTGTGGATTGGGACACGTCCACGGTGCATTAATAACGTGACTAGGGAGTGTGGATTGGGACATGTCAACGGTGCATTAATACACTGAATAGGGAGTGTGGATTGGGAAAAGTCCACGGTGCATTAATAAAGTGAATAGGACATGTGGATTGGGACACGACCACAGGGCATTAATAAAGTGAATAGGGAGTGTGGATTGGGAAAAGTCCACGGTGCATTAATAAAGTGAATAGGGAGTGTGGATTGGGAAAAGTCCACGGTGCATTAATAAAGTGAATAGGGAGTGTGGATTGGGACACGTCCATGGTGCATTAATAACGTGAGTAGGGCGTGTGGATCTGGACACGTCCACAGTGGATGGTGTTTCCATGGTTAAATCCACCACTGTAGGTCACTTGTTCTGTTCCTTGTATAAGCGTGCTCCATCCACTTACCTTTGGTGAATAGTGTAGGAGGAGTTTGGTGCTGAGGTCACCGAGCTCCGCCTCCTGACTTTTAAAGGGAGAAATGCAGTTCGGCCCTGAAATGAGGAACTGGAGAGTTTAGACTCAGACCATAAACGATGCCCAATATTACATTACATCTCTCTGTTCTACATGTCTTCCTGTCTGTCTGTATTTCAGTCTAGCTGTCTGTCCATCTGTCTCTCTGTTACATAGCTTGTATCTTTCTGTCTATTTGCTAGTATATATCTATCTATCTGTCTGTCTGTCTGTCTATTTGACTGTATACCTGCTTAATTGTATGTCAGTCTGGACACCTCTCTGTCTGTGTGACTGACTGTTAGTCTGCCTGTACATCTGTCTGTCTGTGTGGACACCTGTGTAGACATCTGTCTATCTCAACAGCTGTCTGTCTGTCAGTCTGTAGACCTGTCTGTATTTCAGACTGTCTTTTCGCTATGACAGCCTGGACATCTGTCTGTCTGTCTGTCTGTGTGTGTGGACACCTCTGGGTCTGTTGGTCTCAACGGTTTTCTGTCTGTCTGTCTGGACATCTGTCTGTATACCTGTCTTTTTATTTGTCTGTCCATCTCTCTATACACATCTCTAACAGTCTGTCTATTTGTCTGTGTACTTGTCTATCTCTCTGCCTGTCTGTCTCTCTGTACAGTTGTATACCATACCTGTGTTGTACAGAGCTCTGATGGTGTTGGTGTTCAGAGCATCACTAAACACCATCACAGTGCTCAGGTGTCCCTGCAGTGATGTGGGTCGTCCCCACTCGCTGTCCTGCGTCCCTGGGGAGATCAGAGCCAGCCTGGACAGTCCCCCCCACACAGACGTGCGAGATGGAGGGGGGTCGGCGATCTGAGACGGGGGAGGGGTGGTCGTGCGCTGACCTGCCGATCCGATACAGCATGACGTGAACACCTGGGAGGAGAGACAGACAAGAATGTGTGCCATTGTGTGTTTCCATCAGTTCATTTTTACATTTTTATCAGTTTATTTCTGTCAGCCTGTACACCCGTCTGTCTGTCAGTCTGGACGCCCGTCTGTCTCTCAGTCTGGACGCCCGTCTGTCTCTCAGTCTGTAGACCTGTCAGTCTAGACACCTGTCTGTCTGTCAGTCAGTCTAGACACCTGTCTGTCTGTCAGTCAGTCTAGACACCAGTCTGTCTGTCAGTCAGTCTAGACACCTGTCTGTCTGTCAGTCAGTCTAGACACCTGTCTATCTGTCAGTCAGTCTAGACACCTGTCTGCCTGTCTGTCAGTCAGTCTAGACACCTGTCTGTCTGTCTGTCGGTCAGTCTAGACACCTGTCTGTCTGTCAGTCAGTCTAGACACCTGTCTGTCTATCTGTGTGTTTTTCTGTGTAGACAATTGTCTAATATTTGTCTGTCTCTTCGTTTGCATGTCTGGACACATCCATCAGTCAGACAGTCTGTCTGTGTGCCAGTCTAGACACCTGTCTGCCTGCCTGCCTGCCTGTCTGGACACATATCAGTCAGTCATCATGTGACTCCATCACCTCCAGAACAGATACAGAATGTTCTGAACAAAAGCAACAAGATGGCATCATCTTCTCTTTCTGCATCTATTCGTACCTCAATTTCTGCTCTAACCAAAAAAACTCGTTACATTAAGACTGAATTTATTCTCGCAGAAGAACCTGTTCTTGCACCTTTTGTTTTGTTCAGTCGATACCGTCCTGACAGAGAACCAGAGTGAAATCAACACAATAAGAAGGAACAATGGAATATTCTCCACCTCATACTTATCTGATAGATTTGTTAACGATCCTAATGCCCTATTGTGTTAGTGTGTGCCGAGTGTTTGTGTGTAGTACAGAGAAAGTGTACGTCATAAGCACCTCGGCCATGTTGGGGTACTTCAGCGGTGCTGACAACTTCAGCTGCCCGTCCACGTAGATGTAGACGAGACTCTGTCCGAACGGTCTCTTCCCAGGAACATGCACCACGCCAATATAATGCTTAAAGACAACATAAAGAGAAACAGGGTTTGTTTTTTTGTTTTCTACAATCCTCAAACATACTGATACAGTGTCTGGAAATTGCGCAATACATCTGCTACTTCGCACACTGTACACGGTTATTATCATCATTACAGTGGAACAGTTTCATCTTTCATTATGACTTCCCTGATTGCCTCGTTCTATTTCTGCTGCATTTGCTATTTGCTACAATTTGCACTGTGCTGTTTGGAACAATACACAAGGACCTACACGCCTACCTCCGACTCATCTGTCCGATTCACCTTCTCAATGGCTGTCCAATTACTACACGGATCTAACAATGCGTCTTGTTACGCATCAGACTTTCCATCCATCTGACCGTCCAACTTTGTAATTGATCACCCGTCTGTCTATATGTTTGTTCATCTGACTATCCATCTGTATGTCTGCATATACATCCATCTGAGTATCTATCTATCCATCTATCCATCCACACATCCATCCATCTATCTGTCTGACCGTTTGTCTGTCTTTACATCCGTCCGTCTATCCATCGCTCTGACTTTTTTCCCTTTGTACGTCTATCTGACTAATAAGCTGCCGATCTATCACCGTTTCTTTATGTCTATCTGACCATCTGTCTGTCTATTCGTATATCTGCCTGTCTATTCGTCTATCCATCTGTAAATCTACACGTCTATCTGACCATCTGTCTGTCTATTCGTATATCTGTCTGTCTATTCTCCTTCCTCTCTCAGAGTGAATCCCGGGTTATGTATAAGCTTATCCTGGGTTATGTGAGAGGGAATGCTGGGATATGTAGTCTTCGGTGTGTAGTGATGTCACTGACCCACAGTGAGTCACAGAAGCAGTAATCAGGCAGCGTGACCGTGACGTATTCCTTTTTACTGCACACCGCCACCACCAGAGAGCCAGAGGAGCTTATGAAGGCCTCGAACCCTGTACCTCCGGGCGTAAAGAAACTACACACACACACACACACACAAAGAGAAAACATGTATGGTTTGTTTGAAGGGAAACTATTATGATGCACTCTGATTGGCCCCGCCCCTAATTCCCCTAAACCTCTCCTACCTGTATAACTGCTTTCTCTTCTCGCCCTTGCCGGCTGGTTCCAATTGGTCCTGGTCCAACGACAGCCAGGACAAGAAGCTGAAGGCGGAGCCTGGCCACCTGGAAATGGTCGGCACGGCGATACCCGCCATGGGCGGGGTCAGATCGAAGTAGTGCGTTGCGCTGTGGAGCGTGTGCTTCCGGAGCATGGCGAGCAGTGAGCGCAGCACCGGCTCGGTGTAAGGATGAAGGCGGTTCTCAGGGTTCCGCAGGAGGCTCAGAAGGCGCTGGAGCTCGGCCCCGCTCAGAGACTCCGCCCCGAGAGCGCCCAGAAGAGTCAGAAGGCTCTCGGCACATACACGTGGCAGACGGGCGTCTCTCTCGAGCGTGGAGAGAACACACTCCGGCATGCGCGCGTTGACGCAGGCGGCCCGCGTGCGCCGGTTTAAGGCGCAGATCCTCCGGAGCCGATCGGCCGCGAAGATCTGCAGCTCGGCCGAGTCGAGTTCCGGCAGCCAGCGGATCAGGAGGAGGAGCGGCTCCACGTTACTGATCCCCAGAAAACCCACGGAGGAGTGATCACCCTCCACCGCCTGCACAGACACCACACAAACACACAGATCAAAGCTGACATGGCTGTAATCCGTGGCACTTGGAAACGGTGCAACCGTCACCTTGGAATTCTACATCCGGAAACAAACATGCGGAGACGAATAAAGGTGGAAGGTGTACGTGTCTCACCATGTTCATGAGCTCCTTCAGCAGGTTCCTGGACGGCTGTCCCAGAGAGACGAGCACCTCGTACAGGTGGTTGTAGCCGATCCGCTCCTTAAACACTTCCTGAATGGGCGGAGCTTATGAGTAATCAGTGCTAAAGCTTGGTGACATGACTTCTAATTTACGCGTGTCTGTCAGACTGACCTTGGCGGCTGGCGATTTGTGCATCACCGTGGTGAGGGTTTTGATCGTTGCCACGGTGAGCGAGTCCAGCCTGCCTTCAAAGACCTGATAGGTGGAAACACACGTCAATCAACTGACATAACGACAGGGTTTCAGCACCTTCTATTCCTGCCTTTGCTTAATCGGTATTGAAATGATACAGTAATCGATCGCTTTCCTTTTCATAATTAGGGTTCCTCGTTATTAATTAGGATGCATCGTTTGGATACACGGTAAAGGCAGCAGTAGAAAGTGTGTGTTCCTCTTATCAAGAGGACCGTCCCACTTGTTCTTAAAAATGTCCTTAATTATTTAAAGGTTTAGTACAACATGTGCACGAGTTATTCAAAAGGAACTAACGCATTATACGCATGTCGCATCGTTACCATAGTAACGACGGACATTTGGGTAAATTATTCTAACCTGTAATAGGAATAACACTGTACTAAACCCTTAGATAATTCATTAAGGTACAGGAGCTTTGTGTTTAGTGTTTTTGGGAGAGTTTCTGGAGTATCAGTGACTGATTACAACTCAGGTTTTTAAGTTTGTCCCCTCAACCATAAAAAGTCCCAGCTTCCTGCTCCGACAGGTCCAGGTGTTTCCATCCACTTCTGGTACGTCCTGTTCCTGGACTGTTCACTTCTCTAACACAACTTCGGCCTGGTTTTAGCTAATTAATGGTTTAACCGGGACAGAAAAGCACTAAAATGTCCAGGACAAGGGTACTCCAGGACCCCGATTGATTAGCACTGTCTTTCAGGAGGGTGTTACAGGAGGGAACACGAACTCAACAATCAGTTCCCATCCTAATTCACTGCTTTATTCAGGAAACACCTCTTGCGCAACGAACAGGTGGATGGAAAACACATGTCTGTGGAGGGAACAAAACCCACACATACACTTGTGCCCAAAAGTTTGCACACCCCTTGCAGAATCTGCTAAATCTTAATACCGTTAACAAAATACGACGGATCATAAAAATCCCATGTTGTTTTATTTAGTCCTGTCCTGAATAAGCTTATTTCACATAACAGATGTTTACATTGTAAATGACCCCGTTCAAAAGTTTACACACCCTTGATTCTTAATACGGTGTGTCGTTAACTGGATGATCAATTTGGTCGCGTTTA
This sequence comes from Ictalurus furcatus, assembly GCF_023375685.1. Taxonomy (NCBI): domain Eukaryota; kingdom Metazoa; phylum Chordata; class Actinopteri; order Siluriformes; family Ictaluridae; genus Ictalurus; species Ictalurus furcatus. Next base: position 4,328,322 of record NC_071265.1, on the reverse strand, counting down.
TGTTTTGTGAGAGTTGTTCACGAGTCCCTTGTATGTCCTGAGCAGTTAAACTGCCCACTGTTCTTCGGATAAAATCCTCCAGGTCCTGCATCTTCTGCATATTTGACCTCTTTCCGACAGCGGCTATATGATGCCGAGATCCGAGGGACTCGTACACGGCTATTACAAAAGGTGCGAACGTTCACCGATGCTCAAGAAGGCAACGCGATAAGTTAAGCTCCGGGGGGATGTAAACTTTTGAAAAGGATGATCGGTGTAAAAAAAACACCATTAAATCTGCTAAATCAGTATTAAGATTCAGCAGATGCTGCAAGGGGTACGCAAACTTTTGGGCACGACTGTAAACAGCCATCACGGCTGGCGGTTTGAAGAGCAGGGAACTGGACAATGAAGTATTTTCCTTTATATGACCATGCAGAAGTAGCACACACACGTGTACACACACACACACACACACACACACACACACACACACACACACACACACACCACGTTCACCCATGCATAGGCATTCCCAACATTGATCTCCGTCCAGCCAAGCGCACCTTTCATTAGCCCTAAAGGGTCACGTGGACAGCCGTTAGAGAAAGCAGGAAGTGTTTCGGCGCTGGAGGGACAGGGACAGACGTACAGCGTGGACTGAAAGCCACACACGATGCAGTTTGAAGTTCAGGAAGACGTGTATGGAAATGAGCTTAAAATCAAACAAAAAAAAAAAAAACCAGGAAACGCCCTTACAGGCAACGAATAAAAGAAAGCAGGAGGAAATAAAAGCTAAAGAAGCAGGATGGACAACAATCATCATAGACCGTACGAATGACCAAGCAACAGACCACTCCATTAGAGGCCACCGTGCAACGTCAGGTGGGTGTTGAAAGGGGCGGGGCTTTAGGCTCCATTTTTAATCGAGGTGGGCGGAGCTTTAAGGCTTGTGTGCTGGTTCATGATATTAGGATCTCGTGTTGAGTTTAAATGGATGTTTGAGGGTTTTTTTACGTGTCATCCATTCACATTAAGGGTACTCGGGGGTACTCGGGGGGTACTTTAACCCGCGTAGGATCACTTCACACAGGTGTATGGGGTATCTCACTGGGGTCATTCAAGTGTGCGCTTTAAGCCTCGTGTGTTTAGTTCAGGTGGATGTTGGGTTCATTTACGGCGACATCGCCGGAATGCGAGTGGGCGTGGCCTCGTCCTGGAGTGGCCCAGCGGGCGGAGTGGCAGGTGCAAGGTGACAGGTGGGTCTGTACCTGGCTTTCAATCTCTCCTGTCAGTAACCTGTTGGTTAAATCTTTCTGTTCTTTGTCTGCCGCGGCGAACCGAACGTTTACCAGCTGCAGCCCGCGCGCGCAGTTAGACAGACAGGAAGACAGGAGACAAGACAAGTGCAAAGGGTTAAAAACGTTATAAAAAGTCACGAGGTCAGAGGTTACGGCACGAAGCACTGCCTTAAGCATTCCGTTCCTAGGGAGAGAAAAGACATGCACGCCGAGTAAGCAGACTGTTGTTCGAGAGCGTGTGCACGCGATATAGAGGATCTACAGAGAGAGGAGAGAGAATATAACACGCTATATATCTACAAAGACAGATTAATATGATGATACTGATTAACCTCTCAGTCACGCACAGGGAAATACAGCGTGGGTTTGAAACACCGAGCGCACTCACAAACGTTCACACGACACACACGAGGAGCGTGTGAACTGGAGTAAGGGGATTAGTCTCTAAGCAGCTGAACTCTCAGGTTTCTAACGCTAGATGGATGAAGAATAAAGAGCAGCGAAGGGAAACGGTGTAATATTTGGTGCTGATCTCGGAGTGCGTGAGCCGAGCGCATGATAAACAATAATACACCTGTTTCATAGTTCTACAGTGAACCCAACACTGCAGACACTTCCGGGGCTCGGAGGGTTCTGTAGGAGTTCTGAGTTCTGAATTTTCATTTTGGGGTTTTCTTTATATTCTGAGTAAGGGTTTCTGGGTTCTGAATTCTGAGTTTGGGTTTCTAGGTTCTGAATTCTGAGTTTGGGTTTCTAGGTTCTGAATTCTGAGTTTGGGTTTCTGGGTTCTGAGTTCGGGTTTCTGGGTTCTGAATTCTGAGTTTGGGTTTCTAGGTTCTGAATTCTGAGTTTGGGTTTCTGGGTTCTGAATTCTGAGTTTGGGTTTCTAGGTTCTGAATTCTGAGTTTGGGTTTCTGGGTTCTGAGTTCGGGTTTCTGGGTTCTGAATTCTGAGTTTGGGTTTCTGGGTTCTGAATTCTGAGTTTGGGTTTCTGGGTTCTGAGTACGGGTTTCTGGGTTCTGAATTCTACGTTTGGGTTTCTGGGTTCTGAATTCTGAGTTTGGGTTTCTGGGTTCTGAATTCTGAGTTCTGGTTTATGTGTTCGGGTTTCTGAGTTCAGGTTTCTGGATTCTGAGTTTGGGTTTCTAGGTTCTGAATTCTGAGTTTGGGTTTCTGGGTTCTGAGTTTGGGTTTCTGGGTTCTGAATTCGGAGTACGGGTTTCTGGGTTCTGGATTCTGAGTTTGGGTTTCTGGGTTCTGAATTCTGAGTTTGGGTTTCTGGGCTCCAAGTATGGGTTTCTGTGTTCTGAATTCTGAGTTTGGGTTTCTGGGATCTGAGTACGGGTTTCTGGGATCTGAGTACGGGTTTCTGCGTTCTGAATTCTGAGTACGGGTTTCTGGGTTCTGAGTTCTGAGTACGGGTTTCTGGGTTCTGGATTCTGAGTACGGGTTTCTGGGTTCTGAGTTCTGAGTACGGGTTTCTGGGTTCTGAATTCTGAGTACGGGTTTCTGGGTTCTGGATTCTGAGTACGGGTTTCTGCGTTCTGAATTCTGAGTACGGGTTTCTGGGTTCTGAGTACGGGTTTCTGGGTTCTGATTTCTGAGTTTGGGTTTCTAGGTTCTGAATTCTGAGTTTGGGTTTCTGGGTTCTGAGTTCGGGTTTCTGGGTTCTGAATTCTGAGTTTGGGTTTCTGGGTTCTGAATTCTGAGTTTGGGTTTCTGGGTTCTGAGTTCGGGTTTCTGGGTTCTGAATTCTGAGTTTGGGTTTCTGGGTTCTGAATTCTGAGTTTGGGTTTCTGGGTTCTGAGTACGGGTTTCTGGGTTCTGAATTCTACGTTTGGGTTTCTGGGTTCTGAATTCTGAGTTTGGGTTTCTGGGTTCTGAATTCTGAGTTCTGGTTTATGTGTTCGGGTTTCTGAGTTCAGGTTTCTGGGTTCTGAGTTTGGGTTTCTGGGTTCTGAATTCTACGTTTGGGTTTCTGGGTTCTGGATTCTGAGTTTGGGTTTCTAGGTTCTGAATTCTGAGTTTGGGTTTCTGGGTTCTGAGTACGGGTTTCTGGGTTCTGAATTCGGAGTACGGGTTTCTGGGTTCTGGATTCTGAGTTTGGGTTTCTGGGTTCTGAATTCTGAGTTTGGGTTTCTGGGTTCTGAGTACGGGTTTCTGGGTTCTGAATTCGGAGTACGGGTTTCTGGGTTCTGGATTCTGAGTTTGGGTTTCTGGGTTCTGAATTCTGAGTTTGGGTTTCTGGGCTCCAAGTACGGGTTTCTGTGTTCTGAATTCTGAGTTTGGGTTTCTGGGATCTGAGTACGGGTTTCTGCGTTCTGAATTCTGAGTACGGGTTTCTGCGTTCTGAATTCTGAGTACGGGTTTCTGGGTTCTGAGTTCTGAGTACGGGTTTCTGGGTTCTGGATTCTGAGTACGGGTTTCTGGGTTCTGAGTTCTGAGTACGGGTTTCTGGGTTCTGAGTTCTGAGTACGGGTTTCTGGGTTCTGGATTCTGAGTACGGGTTTCTGGGTTCTGAGTTCTGAGTACGGGTTTCTGGGTTCTGAATTCTGAGTACGGGTTTCTGGGTTCTGGATTCTGAGTACGGGTTTCTGGGTTCTGAGTTCTGAGTACGGGTTTCTGGGTTCTAGATTCTGAGTACGGGTTTCTGCGTTCTGAATTCTGAGTACGGGTTTCTGGGTTCTGAGTACGGGTTTCTGGGTTCTGATTTCTGAGTTTGGGTTTGGTTCTGAATACATGATCATACAAGTTCTGAATTCAGGATTCTGTACGAGGTGTGAGTTGGGTTCTTACCTTGCTGTTCTGTAAGAGGCGAGTAAGGTGCTCAAAACAGTTGCTGTTGAGGAAGATGGCCTGAAGAACGGGCCGGTCAGAACACTCAAACATGTCCTGTATTGTGTCTGATAGACAGATAGAGAGAGAGAGAGAGAGAGAGAATGAACAGATGATGAAGGCATTCGGATGAAGGTGAGCAATAATAAACTGACGACAGCCCTGAGTAGCACACTTTTCCCCGTTCCACTCACCGAGCATGTTCACCTGCAGCGCCACCAACCGGCTCTCCCAGTGGTGGGAACGGGGCGAGGTCGGGTGACCTTTGACCCCAGCTGTGTTAGGGTCGTAGTTGAGCAGTTTGAAGTAGCTGTCGAGCACGGTGCTGATCTCCACCTGTCTCTGATCAGAGCTGCTGGCCAGCAGGCTGTGCACCACCTCCCTCAGACAGCACAGAGTGAGCACCGCCTTCCGGTCTGGGGCGGCTCCGTCCCAATCCTCCCCCTCCTCACCTTCCCCTATGCACTCGCCAGCACCCAATACACCCAACAACACCTCCATGGTGGCAGGGGAGATGGCCAGGAGAGCGTTACGCTGTGGGGGAAAACAGTGATAGCTGTCTTAGCTGTTTAGGAATTTATTAAAGTCACATTTTCATGGTTATGAGACTCCCGGAGCAACAAGGCAACAGGAAGTAAATAGAAGACCACTCGCTAGATACCAACATAGAGTGGTTTGAGCAACACGAAGGGCAGAGAAAAATCACTGCTGCGTTAAATACATAGTACTGATTATTACTGTCGATGATGCCGAAGTGCAAAAGTAAACATCCCCACCTGTCCACCGGCAACTATGGATCCAAACAGGTGGAGGAGACAACACTTCAGACTGTCCTTCAGATGCTCACTCTCCTGAAAACACTCTGAACACACACACACACACACACACACACACACACACGTAATCAGTTACTGGGGCCTCGTGTTATCTATGCAAAGAAAAACCTGCAGTTAGATGTGCCCTCTGGAGCTGCACTTGTTCACTCAATGGCCTCTGTGTGTGTCTCAGCTGATAGACAGAAGGGCAGGACAGTTATTTTACACACACACACACACACACACACACACACACAGAGGCTGCTTTGTGCAAGGGCTGACATGTTATCAGCAGCTCAGTGCAGCTCACAAATTGGGTGCACAAAGAACAGATTCATCCAGAGAGAGAGAGAGAGAGGGAGAGGGAGAGAGAGGGAGAGAAAGAGGGAGAGGGACAGACAGACAACTATTCTGTTACTTGTTCATTGTACTTGTGTAGTACAATTTGTTCTAATTGGCTGAGAGCAGTACAGTGTGTTCTAATTGGCTGAGAACAATCAGACTGTTGGCATATGACAGTGATGGTGTGAGGTGGCGTATGATGGCGTGTGGTTGTGTGAGGAGGTGTTTGATGGCATATGACTGTTTGACGGTATGAGGTGGCGTATGATTGTGTTTGACGGTGTGTGGTGGTGTTTGATGGTATGAGGTGGCGTATGATTGTGTTTGACGGTATGAGGTGGCGTATGATTGTGTTTGATGGTATGAGGTGGCGTATGATTGTGTTTGACAGTGTGAGGTGGCGTATGATTGTGTTTGATGGTATGAGGTGGCGTATGATTGTGTTTGACGGTGTGTGGTGGTGTTTGATGGTATGAGGTGGCGTATGATTGTGTTTGATGGTGTGAGGTGGCGTATGATTGTGTTTGATGGTGTGTGGTGGTGTTTGATGGTATGAGGTGGCGTATGATTGTGTTTGATGGTATGAGGTGGCGTATGATTGTGTTTGATGGTGTGTGGTGGTGTTTGATGGTATGAGGTGGCGTATGATTGTGTTTGATGGTGTGTGGTGGTGTTTGATGGTATGAGGTGGCGTATGATTGTGTTTGATGGTGTGAGGTGGCGTATGATTGTGTTTGATGGTGTGTGGTGGTGTTTGATGGTATGAGGTGGCGTATGATTGTGTTTGATGGTATGAGGTGGTGTATGATTGTGTTTGATGGTATGAGGTGGCGTATGATTGTGTTTGACGGTGTGAGGTGGTGTATGATTGTGTTTGACGGTGTGTGGTGGTGTTTGATGGTATGAGGTGGCGTATGATTGTGTTTGATGGTATGAGGAGGCGTATGATTGTGTTTGATGGTATGAGGTGGCGTATGATTGTGTTTGATGGTGTGTGGTGGTGTTTGATGGTATGAGGTGGCGTATGATTGTGTTTGACGGTGTGAGGTGGTGTATGATTGTGTTTGACGATATGAGGTGGCGTATGATTGTGTTTGACGGTGTGTGGTGGTGTTTGATGGTATGAGGTGGCGTATGATTGTGTTTGACGGTGTGAGGTGGCATATGATTGTGTTTGACGGTATGAGGTGGCGTATGATTGTGTTTGATGGTATGTGGTGGTGTTTGATGGTATGAGGTGGCGTATGATTGTGTTTGATGGTGTGAGGTGGCGTATGATTGTGTTTGATGGTATGAGGTGGCGTATGATTGTGTTTGATGGTGTGTGGTGGTGTTTGATGGTATGAGGTGGCGTATGATTGTGTTTGACGGTATGAGGTGGCGTATGATTGTGTTTGATGGTATGAGGTGGCATATGATTGTGTTTGATGGTGTGAGGTGGCGTATGATTGTGTTTGACGGTATGAGGTGGCGTATGATTGTGTTTGATGGTGTGTGGTGGTGTTTGATGGTATGAGGTGGCGTATGATTGTGTTTGATGGTGTGAGGTGGCGTATGATTGTGTTTGATGGTATGAGGTGGCGTATGATTGTGTTTGATGGTATGAGGTGGCATATGATTGTGTTTGACGGTGTGTGGTGGTGTTTGATGGTATGAGGTGGCGTATGATTGTGTTTGACGGTATGAGGTGGCGTATGATTGTGTTTGATGGTGTGTGGTGGTGTTTGATGGTATGAGGTGGCGTATGATTGTGTTTGATGGTATGAGGTGGCGTATGATTGTGTTTGATGGTGTGAGGTGGCGTATGATTGTGTTTGATGGTGTGTGGTGGTGTTTGATGGTATGAGGTGGTGTATGATTGTGTTTGATGGTATGAGGTGGCGTATGATTGTGTTTGATGGTGTGTGGTGGTGTTTGATGGTATGAGGTGGCGTATGATTGTGTTTGATGGTGTGAGGTGGCGTATGATTGTGTTTGATGGTGTGTGGTGGTGTTTGATGGTATGAGGTGGTGTATGATTGTGTTTGATGGTATGAGGTGGCGTATGATTGTGTTTGATGGTGTGAGGTGGCGTATGATTGTGTTTGATGGTGTGAGGTGGCGTATGATTGTGTTTGATGGTGTGTGGTGGTGTTTGATGGTATGAGGTGGCATATGATTGTGTTTGATGGTATGAGGTGGCATATGATTGTGTTTGACGGTGTGTGGTGGTGTTTGATGGTATGAGGTGGCGTATGATTGTGTTTGACGGTATGAGGTGGCGTATGATTGTGTTTGATGGTGTGTGGTGGTGTTTGATGGTATGAGGTGGCGTATGATTGTGTTTGATGGTATGAGGTGGCGTATGATTGTGTTTGATGGTGTGAGGTGGCGTATGATTGTGTTTGATGGTGTGTGGTGGTGTTTGATGGTATGAGGTGGTGTATGATTGTGTTTGATGGTATGAGGTGGCGTATGATTGTGTTTGATGGTATGAGGTGGCGTATGATTGTGTTTGATGGTGTGTGGTGGTGTTTGATGGTATGAGGTGGCGTATGATTGTGTTTGATGGTGTGTGGTGGTGTTTGATGGTATGAGGTGGCGTATGATTGTGTTTGATGGTGTGTGGTGGTGTTTGATGGTATGAGGTGGCGTATGATTGTGTTTGATGGTGTGAGGTGGCGTATGATTGTGTTTGATGGTGTGTGGTGGTGTTTGATGGTATGAGGTGGTGTATGATTGTGTTTGATGGTATGAGGTGGCGTATGATTGTGTTTGATGGTGTGAGGTGGCGTATGATTGTGTTTGATGGTGTGAGGTGGCGTATGATTGTGTTTGATGGTGTGTGGTGGTGTTTGATGGTATGAGGTGGCGTATGATTGTGTTTGATGGTGTGTGGTGGTGTTTGATGGTATGAGGTGGCGTATGATTGTGTTTGACGGTGTGAGGTGGCGTATGATTGTGTTTGATGGTGTGTGGTGGTGTTTGATGGTATGAGGTGGTGTATGATTGTGTTTGACGGTGTGAGGTGGCGTATGATTGTGTTTGATGGTGTGTGGTGGTGTTTGTGCTGAAATGTGTTACTCACGGTAAAAAAAGGGAACAAACTCGACGGTTAGAGGAGCCGCTTTAAACTTCTGTCTGCTCTTCTCCACGGTGCTGATCTGCTGCCTACACACACACACACACACACACACACACACACACACAGTATTATATGACAATCAACAACTTACTGTTCCAATATTATTATTGAAATGAACATTAAATTAGTCAGTATGATGTCATCAGTGTGACACGCCAGATTATTTAAACCAAATGAGATTAGCAGGGCCACCAATCAGACTTCAGAAAGACGTCATTCACGTCTTTTGTCTTGGCCCCAAACATGTCAGGTGTGGCTAATCAGCTTAATCTGTCTGTCTGTGTGTGTGTGCGCGCGTGTGTGTGTGTGCGTCTCAGATTACAGAGATGTTGGGGATCGATTAGCAGAATAACAAAGCACAGGTGTGTTGAATTAGCGTGAAGCACTACAGCGTACACTGTAATACAGGGAACACCTGTGCCGCAGGACGGTCGGTAAACATGTGGGTTTCCGTGTTTGTGGAAAAATATAACCGCTCGTGCTGGCTCCTATAAGAGCCCAGAGCAGTGAGGGATCATGGGAGATGTGAGTCAACATTGTGGCCTTTCAACATGAAGTGAGGAAACACTCGTACCTTACCCTGGATTTGAGAAATGTACCGTAATTTCAGTTCTCATTCTACTGTACTCAAGCGGTGCACACAAATTATAAACAAGGCAGTACAGTATGACATCACTAATCAAAACACAGGCCTAAACACCTGATTGGTGGTTTTTTTGTCACACAATGTGTGTGTGTGTGTGTGTGTGTGTGTGTGTTTTCTACAGTGATACCCTCCATTCACACTGGTTTATCTGTCTTTAAGTTTTGATTTTGATGAATGTTAGTGTGATGGAGTTTAATGGAAAATGCTTGTATCTGATGGAGTTTAGTGGAGAATGATTGCATCTGATGGAGTTTAATGGAGAATGCTGGTGTCTGATGGAGTTTAGTGGAGAATGCTGGTGTCTGATGGAGTGTAGTGGAGAATGCTTGTATGTGATGGAGTTTAATGGAGAATACTGGGGTCTGATGGAGTTTAGTGGAGAATGCTGGTGTCTGATGGAGTGTAGTGGAGAATGCTTGTATCTGATGGAGTTTAATGGAGAATACTGGGGTCTGATGGAGTTTAATGGAGAATGCTGGTGTCTGATGGTGTTTAATGGAAAATGGTGGTGTCTGATGGAGTTTAGTGGAGAATGCTGGTGTCTGATGGAGTTTAGTGGAGAATGCTGGTGTCTGATGGAGTTTAATGGAGAATGCTGGTGTCTGATGGAGTTTAGTGGAGAATGATTGCATCTGATGGAGTTTAGTGGAGAATGCTGGTGTCTGATGAAGTTTAGTGGAGAATGCTGGTGTCTGATGGTGTTTAGTGGAGAATGCTGGTGTCTGATGGAGTTTAATGGAGAATGCTGGTGTCTGATGGTGTTTAGTGGAGAATTCTGGTGTCTGATGGTGTTTAGTGGAGAATTCTGGTGTCTGATGGAGTTTAATGGAGAATGCTGGTGTCTGATGGAGTTTAATGGAGATTGCTGGTGTCTGATGGAGTTTAGTGGAGAATGCTGGTGTCTGATGGAGTTTAGTGGAGAATTCTGGTGTCTGATGGAGTTTAATGGAGAATGCTGGTGTCTGATACAGTCTGGTGAAGAATGTATATATACCCCTGTATGCGGTGTCTCCAGTTGTGGTATGGATCATACAGACTCTCGCAGAAAGCCAGCGCGTGTCGCACAAACTCCTCAGCCTGCGTCTGATCCGCCAGCTCTTTCTCTTTAGTCTTACTCTTCAGCTGCAGAGAGACAGACAGGTTCATACAGTAACATTAACGCTCCTTTTCAGGGATACGCTTTGCTTGGAAAGACAGACAGACAGAAAGAGAAAGAAAGAGAGAGAGAAACCTGCTGGATGTAGAGCGTCGTCAGGGTGATGATTTGATTGATGTAGGAGCAGGTGCCGATTTCCTCCACATTAGACAGGTTCCTGTCAGAGACATCAGACACATCAGACATCACACACACACACACACACACACATTGTGTCAGGTCGTTCGTGCGTGTGTGTGTGTGTGCGCGTGTGTCATGCAGATGGCTGCAGGGTGACAGGCCATTAGTTCCAGCACACAGACTCATTTTCGTGCCATGATCATAATTCACACACACAGACACAGCTGAAGTAGTGTGAGTATTTGTGGAGAAGACTGTGTGTGTGTGTGTGTGTGTGTGTGTGTGTGTGTGTGTGTGTGTGTGTCTGTTATGGTGAGGTAATGGAACATTTCTGGCTTTCTAAATATTCAAGGAAAAATAGACAATTTCTTGGACACAAAAATGACGTGTGTGTGTGTGTGTGTGTGTGTGTGTGTGTGTGTGTGTACTGCTATATTCATGAGAACCAAATGAATAACATTACTGTTATTATATGTAATTCTGTAAATAATTTAGATAATGTTCATTCATGACATGACAAGGGTATAAATATGAGGTAACACACAGGCCAAATTCCCTTAGTCATGTCATATATATATATATATATATATATATATATATATACACACACACACACACCATACCAATATAGCTGTGATGTGCAGTGAAATGTTTTTGAGCTTCACAAAATGGGGCGTGTCTATAAGAAAATAGCACAAGCATTGAAAACGCCCATTTCCACCATCAGGACAATAATTAAGAAGTTCCAGTCAACTGGAAATGTTATGATTCAACCTGGAATTGGACGCGTGTCTGTATTGTCTCAACGCACTGTGAAGAGGACGGTTCGAGTGGACAAAAAATCTCCAAGGATCACAGCTGGAGAATTGCAGACGTTAGTTGCGTCTTGGGGTCAGAACGTCTCCAAAACTACAATCTGAAGTCACCTACATCAGCACAAGTTGTTTGGAAGGGTTTCAAGAAAAAAGCCTCTACTCCCATCCAAAAACAAACTCGAGCGTCTTCAGTTTGCCAGACACTACTGGAACTTCAAATGGGATCGGGTTCTATGGTCAGATGAAACCAAAACAGAGCTTTTTGTAATAAACACCAGAGGTGGTTTTGGCTCACAGAGAGGTAGCTGTATGGAAAAGTACCTCATGCCCACGGTTAAATATGGTGGAGGATCTTTAATGTTTTGTTAGGATACATGGCATCATGGACTCTATCAAATATCAACAGATATTAAATGAAAACCTGACTGCCTCTGACAGAAAGCTTCAAATGGGCCGTGGTTGGATCTTCCAGCGGGACAATGATCCAAAACATCATCAACATCACCACAAAAATGGTTTACTGACCACAAAATCAAGCTCCTGCCATGACCATCCCAGTCCCCTGACCTGAACCCCATACAAAACCTGTGTGGTGAACTGAAGAGGAGAGTCCACCAGTGTGGACCTCGAAATGTGAAGGATCTGAAGACGTTCTGTATGGAGGAACGCTCTCAGATCCCTCACCATGTATTCTCCAACCTCATCAGGCGTTATAGGAGAAGACTCAGAGCGGTTATCTTGTCAAAGGGAGGTAACACAAAGTATTGACTAAAAGGGTGCCAATAACTGTTGCACACCTATGTTTAACAAAGATATATACTTTGTATAAACCTGTCTTTTGTTTGCAATTGTTTGATATCCATGAGAGCGGAGTATTTTTGTGAATGTTTTTGAACAAAAGATCAAACGATTAAACAATAAAGACAAATTTCACAGCTTTCTTTGCTCATATTTACCAAGGGTGCCAATATTAGTGGAGGGAACTGTAAACACTAAGTCTATATACTAAGTGTGTGTGTGTGTGTGTGTGTGTGTGTGTGTGTGTGTGTGTGTGTCCTCACGGCAGGTTTGTGAAAGGTGGAAAGCACCTGCGACTCCAGCACATATGAATACAAAGCAAAAGCAGTACTCTCTGACTTCAGATCACATTCACTTGGTACTGAGGCATGCTGGGAAACCATCCACCATCCACAATACAGTGCACCAACAGAGTGAGAAGTCTCAATATAAACGTCTCCTAACAGAAAACATGACCATAAACAACTAACATTAAAAATAAGATAAAAGAATAAACATCAGTGTATATGGAGCGTCCATCCAAGTCCTCGTGCACGCTGTTACTACAGAACGTATTCGAACGAGCGCATTGATACAAACCTGTGATTTACAGCCTAAACATCCAGCCTGACCTTTCCCGCTTCCGACCTTCTAACGTGACACACTATTATTATTACGTATGCTTATGATAATAATAATGATGATGATGATGTGAATGTAAGACATAAGCCACAAAGGACAGGAAGTGTAAATGTCACAGCCTTTAAGCCGACCTTTGGAGTGAAGGTCAGGCTGGTTTGGTGCTGCTGTAGCGTGACGTATGCTTCACCCACCGACGCGGAGAGTGTGTAACGTGAGCCGAAGCGAAGTCGTTACAGACAGAAGTGCCAGAACGAAACAGATGTTTGATCATTCTAATCAGGTTCAGGATGGTTTACTCCATGGCTAACAGGAAGTAAACATCTGGTGTGAACCTTCTCTCAAAAGGTGTAAGAGTTCTCGCCTGGTTTTCCATTGAAGCTAAGCAGGGTTGAGTCTGGCCAGTACCTGGATGGGAGAAAACTAAGGTTGCTGCTGGAAGTGGTATTAGTGAGGCCAGCAGGGGGCGCTCACCCTGTGAGCTGTGTGGGCCCCAGTTTAGTGATGGGGGACACTACAGTAAAAACAGCACGGTCTTTCGGATGAGACGTTAAACCAAGGTCCTGACTCCCTGTGGTCGTTATAAATCCCAGGACCCTTCTGGTAAAAGAGTAGGGGTGTAACCCCAGGGTCCTGGTGAAATCCCCCCATTGGCCCTTCTCCATCACGGCCCCCTAATAATCCCCATCTTCTTATATAAATGTAACTGTAACTAACTACAGTCGCACAAAAGAGTTTTGCACGCTCTTTCACAGTGATGTCTGTTGGTAAAT